>NW_022900928.1:43204354-43283517 GCF_012274545.1 Fukomys damarensis | reverse complement strand
CATTTGCTCAGAGATGTTGTGTATGTTAGAGGCTGCTCTGAAATAATGTGATGGGACACTTTCTTTTGGAAGACTACTTTGGCAGCCGGAGCTTGTCGAATAGTTTGGGAGGGGTGGGAGGCAAACATAGTGCCAGGATTTGAAAGAAATTTTTTTTTTTTTTTTTTTTTTTTTTTTTTTTTTTTGGTACCAGGCATTGAACTTGGGACCTTGTGTTTGTGAGGCAAGTGGCAGAACCACTGAGCTAAATCCCCAGCCCTCAGAGGAAATATTTTTGATTGAGGCTTTCCCCTCTGGTATCCATTTAGCAATATTTTACGTCCAGTACAACTAGTTTATTTATGATTTCAAGCAACTTCCATATTCTGTTCCCCTAATCACTCTGGAAACACATACATTTAACCAACCTAAGAAAGAAATGTCAATGAAACTTTCCAAAAATGCATGTATGTACACATTTGCATACACATGTGTATACACACACAAACTATAAACATTAGGGGATGAGAGGGAACTTCAAGGTAAGTGTTGTACTTCTCATATGGTAGCTCTAATCCTCCAATTTCAGAAGCACATAGCTCTAAAACAAAATGTTCATGGTCAGTTCAGGGGCCCAAAAGCTAGGTTCACATCTGGCTAAAAATCCCTCTGATAAAATTACTAATGACCAAATTTCTATAAGTTCAATTTAAAAAGTTTATATTAAAAAAAGCTCACTTAATTCCCTTGAGTTACTAACAGTCTTAAAGAGTTAAACATGAAAACCTGTGTTTAAATAATGTTTAGGCAATGACACAAGCTGAGGAGGGACATAAACTTAATAAGTGACAGGAATGAGGGGCTGTCAACACCAACCCAAACCGCATGCTCAGTGGTTTAATTCTGTATGATATTTAACACAGATTTCTACTTATGAATAATTTGCCTCTTCTTGTGAGGTCTGGTACTTTAAAAAGTGAGGCTGAAGAAACTTGAGCTGTGAGCTTATCTGAGAGATAACAGAATGGGTGAACTGATAGCTAGGGGCGGAGGTGGCAGTGGTATCCAATATTAGCTGGTATTTACAGCCCCAGTTAAGGCAAAGTCAAGGATGATACTTCCAAGCATCCAAAGTGTATTCCTCAGGAAAGCAATCTTCTGGATGAGGCAAAGCTGATCTTCTCCCTAGATGTGCTCAAATTAAGACTGCTTACAGGAATGCTTTCTATTTGCATTTACTTTTGTTCTGGTTGACTGAATTTCTGCCTAGCCAGGTAGTGAGCCAAATTACACAAAAGAAAATTTTTGAAATATTCTATTTCTGTTTCAACATGATGTTGTTTCCTTCTGTGCTGTTCTGAACATGAGCCAGGATGTAAATAGGCAGAGTTGTCTTGGAAGGGGTGCTTCAGGCAAAGCATTCCACTAAGCAGGAGCAGACCCAGGTACTTCGGGACCTGACACTAATTCCTTTTGGCGGACCCTCTTTAAGAAAAGAGTATAAATATTATGAACTTAGATTTTAGTAGTGGGCCATAGAAAAAGCCCTTCGAGGGTAAAAGTTCCTGAAATATAATCACAGTAACTTCATTGTAATTTGCTGCTGCTGCTGTCAGCAGACTTTCTGTGATGGCGCCACTATGGAAGTCCAGCCATTGGTAACAGGGAACTTCTTCTCATACAGCAGAATTGAAGCTTTTCTTACTATTGTCAATGAGGGGACACAATCACCTTGAGAGGCTAAAAGATTTCCGTGTGAATATTGAAGTAGAATGGTAACATCAAAGAAAAGCTTATTATTTGCTCTTATCTTCTTATAACTGGCTGTGTACAAAGACAAGGTTTAGAAATGTAAATTAAGGCATTAATTTACCAAAATTTAAGGTCTCCTAAAGAAAGAAGAGTTTTACTTTTTAAAATTTAAAATTTATTTTTAAAAGTGAAAATGCTCAGTTTCTATTTACCCTTTGCTAAGCTTTCCCAGATGTTAACATCTTACATTACTATGTAACAATGATTGCAAATTAACATTGATACTATCCTAGTAACTAGTCAATAGATACTCAATTTTTTCAGTTGTCCCACATCTTCTGGATGGTCTAGAATTCCATCCAGGAATCTGCACTGAATTTGCCTGTCCTGTCTCTTTAAATCTTCCCTTACCTGGGACCTTTCCTTTATCCTTCTATGTCTTTCAAAACTTTGGTATTTGAAGAGCATTGGTTAGTTGTATTTTAGACTGTCATAATTTTAGTTTATCTGATGTCTACTTGTGGTTAATGTAAAGTGTGAGTCTTAGAAAAGAATACCATAGAAGCTATGTTCTTTGTCTTGCACCATAAGATGATATTAATATAACCCATTACCAGTGATAGTAACTTTGACTATTTGATTCAAATAGCATTTGCCAGATTTCTCCACTATAAAATATTTTCCCATTTTAGCTTATAAATTTCCTGTGGGTAAGTATTTTATGACCAAGCAAATACCTTGTTTCTGGTCATACTTTACACCCACATATTCTAGCACCCTTTGATGATATTTTTCTTACAACAATCATTGTTGTGATGTGTCTCAAATGGTGATTTTCTATTCCATTATTACTTCTTCATTTATTAATTAGAATTCTATGGTAAAGAACACGGACTTTTAAAAGAGAAAGTTACAAAAATCAAATTATTTCCAACCTGATACAACGAGATGACCTATAAAATAGGATCTCTCAGTGACATCTCCTGTGTCATAATGCAAAAAATCTGAAACTTTCATTTTTATGTTTCTACTGGCATTTCAAGGTTCTTCAGAAGCTTTACTGCAGTGGAGAACATGGCAGAAGCACAGAGGACAGAGGTAACACACCAAAGAAATATGGCTCTTAATGAGATAATTTTTGAACAAATGGATAATGGTTCTCACAAATGTCTATTAAGCAATCATATTCAATTTGTCTCATCCATGTTCTTTTTCTGGTCCATCCAGTATGAGGCCTTTGTCCCAGCCCAAAGGACCCATGGGGTGCCCCACATTCCAGAGCTCATACCCTCTGACCACTGGTGCTCCCTCCACTCCTTTTGGTTGCCACATATCTGCTTCACTTTCTTTTTTTTTTTTTTTTATCTTGTTGAGTTTATTGGTACATTTTAGGTATACAGTATAAGTTGCATTCATCATTGGGAGCCTGCACCCTGACATGACAGATCTTGATTCTCATTTTTCCCCGTGTCCCTGCCCTCCCTTCACCCCTGTCTCCTCCCCATTTACAAACATTTTATTTCCATTTTTTAATTTTCTCCTATGTTTTTTCTTTCCCTTATTACCTTTCTCCTACCCTTCCAACTTTCCCTACACCTTTAGCCCTTTTCTTCCTATTTCGCACTGTCAATTATACCATTAGGATCTTATGTACAATTGTATTTTTTCACACCAGAGAAACTATTCGGTATTTACACATGTGTTACTTATTTCACTTAAGAGTATATCCTCAATATGCATCCATTTTCCTATGAATGACTCTAATTGTTCATTCTTTGTGGCTGAGTAGTATTCCATTTTATAGAAGAATCACATCTTCATCTAGTCTCCAACTAACAGGCAAATGGGCTGTTTCCAAGTTTTAGCTATTACAAACTGTGCCACTATAAACATGGGTGCACATATATCACTGTGATATGATTCTTTTAATTCTTTTGGAAAGATACTCAGCAGAGGGATGGCTGGGTCAAATGGAACTTCTAATCCTAGTTCTCTGAGCTATCTCCGTATTGATTTCCATAGTGGTTGCACCAGTCTGCACTCCCACTAACAATAGAGAAGGGTTCCATCCTCAGTGGAGGAAAGATAGCCTCTTTAATAAATGGTTGGAAAAACTGGATTTCAACCTGCCAAAGATTGAAACTAGATCCTTATCTTTCACCATGCACTAAACTAAAATTCAAGTGGATTAAAGACCTAAATATTTAAAAAAGAGTCACTAAATTTGCTGAAAGATAAGCTAGGCAGAACTCTGGAAGACACTGGCGTAGGAAAATATTTTATGAACAAATCCTCAGTAGCATGGGAACTAGCACAAAGAATCAACAACTGGGATCTCATCTTATTAAAAAGCTTCTGAACTGCAAAGGAAACCACCAACAGAGCTGATACAACTTATGATGTGGGAAAAAATTTTTACCAGCTGCTCCTCAGACTAAGTACTACTATCTAAGTACTATTATTATAAAGAACTCAAACAAAATCAGCTCCCCCAAATATAAAGACCCTATTCAAAAATGGGCATCTGAAATGAATAGACATTTCTCAGACAAAAAAGTAAAAGCAGCAAGTAAATATATGAAAAAATGTTCCACATCACTGGTCATTCGAGAGATGCAGATGAAAACAACACTGAGATTCCATCTCACCCCACAAAAAAATGGCTGTAATCAAGAAATCAACCAATAACAAATGTTGGTGGTGTTGTGGGAGAAAGGAACTCTGCTTCACTTTGTTCTTGCCATACCTCTCCTCTACCACATGATTGTGATGTCTAGTTTCTTTGAATCCTGGACATAAGCTTTCTTCTAAACATCCTCAAATATTTCCCTCTCTGTTAGGACAAAGCAGGCCTCATCTCTCCCACACCTTGTGTTCTGATCAAGACAAGATCCAGATGTTAACCATCTTTGCCTCTTTACATCTATAAAAACCTAAGCCACAACTGCATAACTGGCTTAATGACAAGCTATTAGATTCAAATTTTCAGTCAGCACAATCCACCTGATTCCAAGCAAAGCTCAACCAAGAGGACATTCTATGAGAGCAAAGATGGATATTCATTCCAGAAAGAGAAAGCTACACTATAATCAAGACTGGCATGGGATTGGGGGTAAAAAGAAGAATCAAGATATATCATGTGTAGGTACAAATTCCCTATGATGAATGCGATTGTTATGGATATCTAAAAATATACCAATTAAGGTAATTTTTAAAGAAGACTGGGGCACCTTTCAAACTATAGCACAAGTCCTCACCAATCTTTCTCCCTGCAGCTATAAAGCAGAGGTACTGGCCCTAAAGCTTAGGACCATATTAATCAGCCTGTCAGAAAGAGGAAGAAGACTGAAAAGCAAACTATTAGTCAGCTACTTCCCAGAGAAGCTACTCTCAAAATTGCTGTACAGACTCAGCAGGAAGCTGGATGACTCATCTAGGGTGGAAGATGGACACAAGAAAGGAGCCACCTGGAGCATTTTCTGAGCACCTGTGGAGAGGTGTACCAAGGCACAATCCTCAAGCCACTGCCTCAGAGGACCAGAGACTCACCTGCAGAGGATTAGTGATTTTAAAATTATGAGGAAAATGCTAGCAAGTAGATCGAATACTTTTACATAGCTCCCCCTTTTTTTCCAGATATTCTAAAAACTTCCTTTCAAACCACTAAAATACCAAACAGAATAGGTGTTAAATCTCATGGGCTTTCGACAGAAACATTTATACAAGCTTATAATTGCTAAAACAGGATTCTACATTTATTATTTATTGCTGGAATCTAAAACCCTCTACATTATTTTTAATAGGTTTCCAATCCTTTCTCAAACTACTAAAGTTTTGTTCAAATTGAAATGTTCAAGTGATGAGGTAAATCTACAGACACCTCTGTTATACTTGTTTTTCTATTTACCCTAAACTACAGATATGCTACAAAGTAAACAAAATTAAATAGACTTAGTCCCCAAGCTGTGTTACTGGACCTCTGAGCTAAAAAAATAATTTAATGTTCCTAAGTTCATTTCTATGGACAATAAGACCCTCTAGACTGGGGAAGAGCAAAATACTAAAGCAATGTCTGCCACATGGTAGGGAATAAGGCCCTCTTTAAATCCTCTGGACAAGAATATTAGACCTTCAAAGTATAAACTGTCTAATTTTAAGAGTTAGAACACTGGATGCTTTCTGATCTGAATCTTCTACAGACATTCACAAGGTACAACCTCCAAGGATGGTATGTAGTGATGGGAACATCTTTTCTGATAAATGAGCAGATAATTCCATCACTCATCAAGAAAAGGTAAACTACAAGAGAAAATTATATGACAGAACTTAAAAAGCAGGGCCAATGGGTTCAATCTTAAAAAGCACCTCTACATTTAAAATTATATTTCTTGATGAGGTAATCAGTTAAAATGTCCACTTATATACTTTTTGAATTTGTGCTTAGGAATCAACAAGGATTTAAAATTATTTAGGGGTGGGCTGGGGATTTAGTTCAGTGATGCCTCCACCTGCCTCGCAAGTGCAAAGTCTTGAGTTCAGTCTCTGGTACCTCCCCAAAAAAAATCTATCTATCTATCTATCTATCTATCTATCTATCTATCTATCTATCTATCATCTATCTTTCTATCTATCTAGGGGCTCTCAATCATCCTCCTTAAAGAGTATCAGCCAAGCATCTGCAGACCCATCACACTGTAGTAGACACCAGACATCTCTAATTCAAACTGCAAATGCTCTAATGAGGTTGGAACATGCTCCACATGATTCACACCCCTCAATAGCTCTTCCAGTTCATTTTCCCCCAAGAACCAACTCTGTGCATCAGCTATATACTATAGTGTGACAAAGCCTGAATCGGTGCTTATTTCCATAGCAGCTATTAAGTAAATATTGCTTTGGTGAATAAAAAAATAAACTAAACCCATGTACATGAAATGACTTCTTCCCTTTACTTGAAATCTTATTAGCATAATACCACCAGACAATTTATCAACATTATAAAATTGTTAAAATGATTAATAAAAACACTGATTATACTAATAAATTCCAAGTTGAGACTATTTCTCATTCAAAGTAGAGCGCATAATTCCACTTAGATTTTTTTCTGCCAGTATAAAAAAAAAGCAAACATTTACAAATCTAGAGATTGTTTGTGAAGCAGAACCGTCTACTCACACAGCTGAGATACTGTTCCACACAGGAGCAATTTCTATCAAACAGTTTCACCAATTTTTTTTATTTCCCTAAATTAAATTTCATATCTAAATAAAAAGTGCCAAGTATAAATGGAAAAAAAAATAAACCCTCTGGAAATAAAATAACCTTTTCAAAAACAAGTTTAATACAAGAAAAGTTTAAGTAGATCATTATAATTTACATCTTCACAATAAACTCCCAGAGTTGTTAGTTGACTAAATGCTAGTTTAGTTCACTATGTTGCCAAACTACAGATATTTTTTCCCTTAGGGTTTTTTTTTTCCCCCAGTACCGGGGATTGAACTCGGGTCCTTGTGCTTGCAAGGCAGGCCACCGAACCGCTCAGCTAAATCCCTGGCAGGGTTTTGGTTTTTGTGACATAAAACCACCAGGAGTTTTGAAAATTATTTTCCAGTAATAATTTTAAAAGTTTAGAAAAATAGTTTATATTTTCTGTTAGGCAATTTCCTCTACTTAAACTAATACTATACTTATACTAATGATTACTCATGAAAAACAGGCAATCACATTCACCATCTGGAGAGACTCATGGTAGATGTGTATATACGTATCTCTTTGTGCACATGTGTGCTCACGTATATGTACCTTTCCATCCCAAAGCAAACAGAGGAGGGGTACGCTCTGATATTTTATTATGATTATGTTAGTGGAATTCTGGGTGATTCCACACAGTTTATCTGCAATGAATGATTCACAGCTTCTGTGAAACCTTTAGAAAGAAGTCGGACTTTTTGTGAATTCCTGTGCTTGCAGCTTAACCTAAACAAACAACAATAACAAAGACACAAGACACATATACACGGTACAGTTATGATATCTGACACTTTAATAAATGAGAGCTCCCTGTCCTCTTAGAGTAACTGTGAAACAAATTAGAAGCTCATTTATTCAGAATGAAAAAACAATAATAGTAAATTAACTGGCTGTTCTGCGTCCTAAAGCTGAAACTAACCAGTATACATGATCCCAGCCAAGAGTGAGGCTGAGCTTGCCATCTAGGAAAGCTGGTTATGGACCATTTTCCCCATCACTACCTTGAATGACAAGAGCATCATCAAAGTGTAGGAATGACTTGTTGCAGAGAGCTGGTGTTTGGAATTGGGGCAGTCTGTGGCTATGCCCCTTACAGAGGGAAGTAAATCCTATAGGGAAATAGAGGTGCTTCTTCAGCCACTTTCAGCCAAGTAACAGGACCTTCTGCACCCAGGACATTTAGAACACTGGAGTTACGGGAGCTTCAGGATTTGCCAAGTACAGTTTTATCCACTGTAGTAGCTGCTCTACTTTGCTGTTTACCCGTAGTATTCCTTCAGTCACATGTCCTTACTCCTTATGGAATTATAAAGGACAGAAAAAGCCATCTTTGTTCCCTTTCAAATATAACTCTTGTATCAGCAAGGCCTGCTGATTCCAAGGAGACAAACAGCTGAGAAAGACAAAGGTGATCAGAAGCCAAACCCTGACCCCAGGCTGCCGGTCACTAGAAAGACATGAGTAAAGGGTTTGGGGCTCCATGATTCAAAAAGAGCTCATTTTCTGTGCAGCATCTGCTGGGAAAAACTCTGTAAAAGGTCATCAGCACAGAGTCAAATGCAGCCAAACCAAAATGCCATCCTGCTGCTATTATCTTCCAGGTACCAGAACTGGAAAAAAAAAAAAAATCCCAGAGAGAAAGACACTGAAAAATTGTGAAGAGCTTAGTTTTTAATAATAAGAACATTGTGTTAGATCACAAACATAGTCAAGGAAAGAGGAAACCAAATAACCATTCATGTATTTAGTAAATACATACTGAAGGCTTTCTAGGGGCCAAAGTTCTAGCTGCAAGCGCAGTGAATGAGAGAGACAGGATCTCTACTTTCAAAGGGCTTATATTTAGTAGCAGTAGACAAAAACAAATATGAAATTTCACACAGTGATGTATGGTATATAGACAACACACCTCACCAAAATAATAGAGATTGGGATAAAGAGAAGGGTGTATTTTAGAAAAAGTAGCTAGGAAAGTCTTCTCTGCGACCATGTCATTAGTTCACATATATGAAGGGAAAAGTTTCCATCCAGAAGGAAGAGCAATCGCAAAGCCTCTGACCTAACAGCCTGCTTGCACTCCTATAAACTTTCGTTGAGCTCCGACACTTTCCAGAAAGTAAGTCAAATCTATTGCCTCTGAAGTCCTCACGATCTACTGAGGAACTCAGATGCATTAACATGGCAAATGCATATCCAGAGCCCTGCATGAAATCCAGTGGGAACAGGCATGATGGCACACGCCTGTAATCCCTGCATTCAGAAGCTGAAGCAGAAGTACTGCACGCCTGGGCAACTTACTGACTTATTAAAACGATGTCTCAATACAGAACAAAATGCACCACTGGAAAGGGTCCACGACAGTGGCCTATAATCAGGAACTTCATTACAAAGTTAGACTTTCCTGCGAGACTTGTTAAAAATAAAATTCTAGGCATCAGAAATATAATAAGCAAAGGAATGTGGGCAGGAAAGCGTTTGACCTATCTGTAGCCTATGTTTGTACCTTGTTGAAGTTATACAAGCACCTAATGGTATGGAATGTTTCACATGCACCACTTTGTTAGAATGTATATTATCTGACAACAGGATAACTTACTTATTTAGAATTATGAGCATCTAGCCAGGTGCCTGACACATAGAGTCAGTTAATGTCTGATGGATGCATAGGTTAAAGAGAAAGAGAAAGGTTAAGGGTGGTTTGTGAATGCTGGAACGCACCAGATTGCAGACTGGGGCTTCTTTCTGTAGGTAGGGGCTTTACAACTCATGACAAACTTTAAGGGTGACAAAGGGGACTGTAACCTACCAGTGAACCCAGAACCCCCCCAAAGCCTATATCAATAGTGCTGACAGCTACTGCTGATGTTGTTTAAATGAAGATGTAGCTTTTTGTTTCCTTCATTGAAAAGGCATATATTAATTGCAGTGCTTTTGACGACATGAAGCAAGGTTTTAAAAGCTTGATAATCACTTTTACCTAAGGTTGCCCGCTGTGATTGTCAAATATAAATCTTCACCCATTCTCTGGGACCCCTCCCCCTGCCATTACCTTGTTCCCTATTGAATCAGTCAATCAATCCATATGTATTTCTTGTCTTCCTCTTTCATGGACTGCAAGAACCACTGTGCAAGACAACACAGACTTCACACATTACAATTTTAAAGCAGCTATAGTGAGTGGTCTTTGGAAAGAACAAAACAAAATTTGTTTTTAAATATCCATCTTTGTCTCTCTTGCACCCTGTTCTCTAATCTAACTCTTCTCATCTTAAAGATCAAGCCCAACCCAGGTAACTAGATTGGCTCCTGGACAAACTCAAATGACAACTTTGTTGACTTCCGGTCCTCGGGGTAGTTACCTTATCTTTTTTGGGTGCCTCCAGGATGCCTAACACAGTGCTCAGCAATTCCAAAGCTCCACACATCCCCTCAGATTGATAAATCTGTTTTGCATCCCATTATTATAATTGTTCCCAATATGTATCTTCATCGCAGTGTACCCTTCAATTTACTCAGATTTACTTTTTTAGACCTCAGCCAGATGTGGGAGAATAAGTGATGCCCCTCAAAGCTCTGAAGCTACAGATGGAGTCCCCAAGAGGGTAGCTCTGTTCACATTGGTATTGTAACAGATGCAACATTTACCAGTGAGAAGTAGCACAGTTGTGGCAACAAATCTTCAAGCACACAGGGCACTAAGACAAGACAAGTTTTCTCAGCTTCAACAAGATGGAGGCAGAGGTGGTGGAAACCAATTCTTCCATGAGATTCTTTCCATTTAGGGAAATGAGCCAAGCAGCTCTGCACATCAGATTCATTTAGCATCTCAATCTCATCTATAACCTTTGAAATATCTTTGTTGAGATAGAAAAATTGTAGTTATTTAGATGAAACAAAGTTTTCTGGTCTGAACAAAAAAATAAATTAGAAGTGAACAAATGACCATTTCTTTCATATCTTTTTTGTTGGTGAATATTAGTTATACAGATTAATGGGTTTCATGTTGGCAGATTTATACACATGCATATCATACTTGTTCATTTACCAGCCTATACTAACTTCTTTTTCTAAATGACTATCTTTAATATAAGGAATTAATTACCATGAAGAAATGGCTGTCTCTTTCAGGGATGTTAGATCAAACAGCCAAAGTTTTCACAGAAAGCATGAAACTCAGTATGTATGAGAATGTCCATACAATTATGGTACTATTTTTAGCTAATTATTTGTTAATGATCTAAAGCTATCTCATTTTTTAAAAGCACCTGTTTGGAAATTAAAAAGCAAGGCACATAAAGGATCTTATCAAGAGCAAGGTGAACAATTGCTTTCTAAAGGAAATGGAGACATGGGAAATAATTCTACATACTAAATAAAGAACTTCTCCAAGAGTTTTTGCACACTTACATTTGCTGTGTACACTGTCATTTATCACTGGAAAACAGAAAAGCATAATTTAATTAAAGTTAAAATGAAGAACTTAAAGATTTGCTACATTATTAGATCGCTTTGAAAGAGTTAAATGTTCCCCTGCTCAGATCTCCTCTCTTCCTGTGCTTGAAGATAAGTACTGGGAGATTTATGTGCCATGAATTTCCAATTACCCATCTCCACCAGCTGGGCTGTCAATCACCACTTGTCTTATCCTGATGTCTTCACCACCCCCCTTCCTTGTTGTGCTCACAGAAACAAGCTTATTCTTCCAAAAAGAGCTTACCACCAGGCAGGCAAATGCTGACTTATTAAGCCCAACTCCTGATGGACAGAATTTCTTACTAAATGATTACCATCCCAACTTCCAACCTATTCAATAAAGCAAGGATTTCCACAAATTATGGACAATTTAAGATTTTGTAAAAGAATTTACAGGCAAAATTACACATCCTGCATCCTTGCAGTGTCCACTGAAGCAGAATTGATGAGCTCTCAAGAGTAATCCTCCCCACCCCCTTGACATCTGGAAGCAGGTGGGAGAATTCTAAATGGTAACTACACTCACTTAGAAACCAGCAGAACACAGAAAACAATATGTTTGCAAATGAATGCTTACAAAATGGTTGTAGAGTTGGAGGGAAAAATTAATGGTGAAGATTTCCACTGAATTTGGCCTTGGGTTTTTTGGGAGAATGTATTAAGACCTAAAAAAAATCTGAAAAGGAGTTTCCATGGTTAGAATATGATTATCCCAAAATGCGTATCCATTTAATTGACAGATTTTGAGTACTCATAGGTAAATAGCTCCATGTAACATATTTAGGGTGATAGAAATACTGACTATAAAGCCCTCACCATAAAAGTCTTAAGAAGAACTGGCATCAAAATAACAGTGATACAGGGGGTGAAGGGAGGACAGAGACAAGGGGAAACAATGAGAACCAAGACCTGTCATGTAAAGGTACAACATTCCAATAATGAAAGTAACTGTACTGTATACCTAAAATGTACCAGTAAACTCAATTAAAAAGAATAACAGTAAGACAGAATTGATTAGAACATGCAGCTGGCTAGAGGACAGGAATTTAAGGTCACCTTCATGAATGAGGACTTTACCAGTGATGAACTAAGTCTCTAGTCAACTCTACCCTTACAATGTAGTAAATTATCTAATTCTCTGACTGCTCCTCTTCTTCCTCTCATACTTTGCCTTGATTTTTATGATAGAATCAAGATAACTAAAACTACACCTTCAATTTTGTTGCTTATTTGAAGCTTGGATAATCTAACATATAGAGTCTTTAATTACTAAAATGAAATCTAGGGATCACTCATGAGTCACTGTCCTTGGTCTCACTAACATAGAATACACACTCAAATATAGCAATGAAGTCATTCTTCCTGTATTAGTTCCAAGCCTGGAGAATGCTAAGGCAAGGAGATGAGAGTGCCACAACAGAGTGCCCCAGATACAAGGGCACCATCCCTGGAACATAATCTTGCAAACAGAGGAATTAGGGATGAGGCCAAAAAAAATGGCAGAATAACCATTGAAATCAGTTCCATTTCAGTTTGGGTCTTCTCACAGGGTTTCATCACATCTACTTCTATTAATTATTTTTTCAATTTATTCCACAGTTTTCTAAAAAAACAAACAAACAAACAAACTGTAAAACAGATGGGCCAGGACCTATTGGACCTAAAGTACATTTTACCACTAGCAGCTTCTGGAACTCAATTCTTATTCATGGGTCATCAGGTGACTGGGGATATCCCAGCACTAGTAGTACTATGGTGGCCTTCATGGTCCATATAACCATGTGATTGATCATCACACTAGATATGTAGCTACCATGATAACTAATGTTTTTATCACGCCCTCTTTCTAAACCCAGTATGATGAAATGCTTGCTTCTATTACACAAAGCTCATTTGTCTGTTAAACAATTCTTAAATGCATGTGTTATTCTGCCACTCTCCAGAGGTAGAAACTGAATCATGATAACACTAAGTAACTTCCTAAAGTCCATACACTTGATCAGATTTGAATTCAGTTTTTTTTTTATAACTCCAAAGCCTGTGGCCTTAACTATATACTCTTAACAACAGCCTTGAATTGCTTTCCAAACACTGTATGAGAATTAAAGATGGGATTTAATTTTTTAACCTAGGGGAATCATAATATTTGTGGGTCTAGTGATGGACAAAATACCTGAAGTATATTTGTACACAGAGACCACTTAAGCAGGAACAATCTCTACTATGGCCTCCTCCCTCAACTTCCACATCCTTTCTGCCATGTTTATCTGGTGGAGGCTGGAGTTGTTCTGGCGAGACAGTTCTCTAGGCTCTGCAATGGCATCTAATGCCTGATTTTCATCCCAGGGATTCTATGATCTAGGGTGGTTCTTGATTTTTTAAAAAACATCCAAGGTGATTATTGTGCATCCAAGAATGAGAATTGCTATACAGAACAAAACGTTTAAGGCCCATTCTTTCTACTATCACAATGCAGTTGGCTTCTCTCATACGTTTGTGATAAATTGATAAATCCCTGCTGACAATGGATCATTCCCTCAAGAATAGATCAGTTTTTCTAATGTAAGCTAAAATTTAAAGAGGAAAGGGAATAAAAGCTATTGGAAGATAAACCTTCCAGAGATCAAAAAAATGTGTTTATAATCAAACTTTAAATATGAAATAACAGATCACCATGGAAGTCTGCTTTTTTTTTCCACTGAAGATGACATAGTTTTTTTGACCTTGCATCCATAAATCAGTGAAAGAACTGTATTCACATATGGTCCAGCCCAGGATAGCAAATATAAAGCTTGAAGTCACTGCTTATTTTTCCCTCAAGTCCCTGTCTACGACTCATGGTGGACCTCCTTAATTCACCACAGTCTCCTGAGAAGTCTGCGTGAGTTTGAATACAACCTCAGTATCATTCTCTATACATGTTTCCAGGCCCTCCATGAACTAATGCACTATATAAGTTGAAGACTGAATCATTTTCCTGCACTAGCCTCCATGCATCTCAGGGTGAAGGATTATCTTATTCTGCTTAAAAAACACTAGCTCTACCCAGAAGAGTTTATGACAAGAAGTTAATGTTCAATAAATGTGAGCTGAATGAGCAAATGAGACCATGACAGAAGAAATGCATTTTACAGAAAAACTCTAGGTCTCCCAAGTCCTTTTCTTAGCAGCCAAATTGAGATTTCAGATATGCTCTTGCCAAGGTGATTAGAAAGACCTTGAGAGAGAGAGAAAAAAAATAACATGCCTGTGGACATTGAATAAAGCAAGCAAACTACACTGGGAAAGATCAGTAAGGATTGATAGAGATTATGCAAGTGCTGCTAAATCTTTTAACTATCTCTTGAAATAGACAAGACTTGGAATGAGGAGACAGAGAGAAATGCATGCCTGGAATTAACATCAACACAACTGCCTGACTCTGAGCTCTCTGTTTCATTTATTCATACTCCTAAACACAAAGGAAGTCTAAGGAGAGTATCTGCATGTCTTACAAATCAAGCAAGATGATGTTAAATAGACAAAATAAGAAAGAAAAGGGGAAAACAAGTAATTTCTAATTTGTGTTAGAAGCAGAAAGGAGCACAGATTCACCCCTTAATTCTGTATTACTATCCCCTCATCTGACACCTACTTGTTTCTCAAGGCATGATTCATGTATCACATCCTAGTAGATGCCTTCTTTAATTTATGGCCAGATGTAGGTCCACAAGTATCTCCACTACAGTATTATATGCAAAGGCTTATGGATATGTCTCTACCCCTGAGACTTCTTAACAGTACAAAACAATGAGCACCATATACTGTTTGTTTTACAAGTGTTGCAGATTGAATTTATCTGTCTCATGTCCATAACAGATATGCTGAAGTCCTGACCACCAGTGTGGTTGTCTTTGGAGATGGGACCTCTATGGAAGTAATTAAGGTAAAATGAGATCATAAAGACAGGAGCCCTGATCCAAGATGATTAGTTTACTAGTAAGAAAAGACATGAGGAACACTTTTTCCACATGGGCACTTTAAGAAAGGCCAAGTGAGGACAAAGCAATAAAGTGTCAATAAGCCAGGAAAAGGGTCATCATCAAATACCCAATGAGACAAAACTTCAATCTTAGATTTTCCAATCTCAAAAACTGTGAGAAAATAAACATTGTTGTTTAAGCCACCTAGTCGAAGGTATTTTTTCATGGCAGCCTATACAGACTAAGATGACATGAAATAGATTGATTTAATAATGCAGTAGAAAAGCCATTTCAATAGAAATCCAACTATATACTTGTGGGCTAGTGGCCTTAGCTTAATACCTTATTTTCTCATCTCTAATATAGACAGATAAAAAAAATCCTTTCCCTATCCCTAGTGATACTGTAAGGTTTAGAGGGCCTCCAAAAAATTTAAAGAGTTTTATAAATACAAGGCTGTGTTTTCCTGTGTGCTTGGATAGTCATTCTCCAGTGGATTAGAAGGAAGGGCTAAAAGGCCTCCAATCTTTCCCTTGAGACATCCTCTCATGTAGAAGATTATATTTTAAATTTCTCAAAGAAGAAAATTGATCACTAATATACAAAGTACAATGGTATGTACCATATATGCAAACTGGATAAAGAAAAAATTATATGTGTAATGCCAGAAGTAGCAGTACTTCAAACTGGTAACTATTATTCTATATCAGGGCAGTGAAATTATATGCATAATTATAATTTTGTGGTCATGCATAGTTTCCCAGTTTTCAATGCTGATAGCCTTCGCCCTGTTTTTTCTTTCCCTTAAAGCAGACAAAATTCAATTAGTTGTTGAAAAGTTAGAGAATATACATGAATATAGAGGAAAATTATAATCATGCCTATGATTGCATGACCCCAATATATAACCACTGTTACCATTTTGAAATAGATGTTACATATATATTTTTTGCTTATTCAGTTTGATAACCTACCCACCAACCTTACAACTGCACCCTCTCCCAGTAAGTGCAGAGAAGAGAGCAGGGTTTGGAGCAAGTGGAAACCTCATCTCCTTCTGTTGCTTCTCTTTCATTTCAGCTTTGTAGCTCTTGCCCTCTCCAGGCAAGCATAGATCAACTGCTTTGGTCTCCTCCACCAATTCAGAAAACTTTGAGCCTTGTTCAGAAGTATTTTGAATGAGCCAATACCTCTGATATCAGAATTCAGCAGGAAGTACCATTTGTTTGCACAATGAATGTAGCAGCCCCCTGTCAGTCATATAGAACACAATAATGTCAGTTCTGTCCTTCTTACTATATTCGACACTTAAATGAACCTTTTATACAAGTGTCATGACAGATAGAAAGAATTTGCTGCATGTGGTACAATTTTTAAATTTTATATATAGCCACACAGATATGAAGGGACATAAATTGGATCTGCTTAATAAACACTAAAGCATTCCCACTCTGTGTTTTAAAAAGGCACATGCTAATTTTCTGGAAGACAGAAGGCAAGTGTCACGCAAATTAAGTTTCCTCACAGACAAAAGCAGCTGTTTCACCTCACTTACCATCCCCATGGTCGTGTTCAACAGCTCTAGCTTTGAAACTACTGCTGGAGGTATGTTTAAATTTCAGCAAAAATACAGTTCTGGACATCTGGATTCATTAAAAAGTAACCTAATGCCTTCTTTCCCCAAGGATAATAATGATCAACACATACTAAATGTAGTCACAAACTTAGGCTAAAGATATGCACTTAGCATATTTTAAAAATTATCCTTCTGTTTATCATTAATTTAAGAATTTATTTAACTAACAACAGGCTGTGCCTTGATTGCAGGCTATCAATATCTGTTAATAGACACACTTGTTTGTAAAATTCTGCCATGTATTAAGAGAAATTGAAGCATTAACCAAACTTTCATATGCTAGCACCCACATATAGTATTACCCAAACAAATGTTTTATATAGGGAAATAAAAAGCAAACATAAAAGTAAACGATGAGACTGCTGTCTTTACTTTCTTAGGAAAAAAATTTGCAAATTTTAAATTTTGTCCTCTCTCTCGTGCTGAGTGCTAAAGTGAAGGTATAGTTTGCCAGAGGAATGTGGAGGGCAATTTTAAGAAGACCTGGAGCAGACCACCCAAAGTCCAGGTTGGGAATGGCTCCAATGTACTGGAGAACTCAAAGGTACTTCCAAATGGCTGGAGAATCCTTGGGAAGAGAAGGACTGAAAATCTCCAACTATTCCAGTTCTGAAATTCTCTGATTTTCATGGTCAGAGTAGACTAGGATTTATTCTGTAGCTCAGATATAAGAAAGGAGAAATTATTTTTGCCTGCTGAAGCACAATATACATTTGGACCAAATCTCTTTGTCCAGAGAAAGAGGCCATAGACATTGACTCTATCAAATAAGACAACAGTTCTGGGCTTCTCTTTCCATTTGAATTTCTAATTAACTAATGTTATTTCCCTTCAAAGCCTGAAGCATATAGTTGGATCCTAAAGCTGAGGAGTATGGATTAGGCACTGCCCCAAGTCTTGAAGAAGTGATCTGCAGTGTTTTAACCATTCTCTACTTTTTAGCCTGGGCCTTATTTCATGATGGCAAGAGTGAGGCAAATGGTAGAAACAAGATCAGTTATTGCAATGATTCCTAGAGAAAAAATGATGACCTGGACCAAATTGACCACAACAAAGTTATCCGATTCTAGAACTATTTTGAAAACACCACTAAAAGGATTTGCTGAAAAGTTAGATAAGGAAGAGCACCCCACACACACACACTAGAGGCTTCAAATTGGAAAGATAGTGAAGTTGTCATTCATTTATTCTTCTGCCATGGTAAGATGGCATAAGAAGCATGTTTATGAGGTAAATACTGGAGATCCATTTTGTTCATGTTAAGTTTCAGATGTCCTTTAATGATTCTACTTAGAATGTTGAGAAAACCACTGAATATATTAGAATCTGGAACATAAGGAAAGTAACACTTGGTCTAGAGGCAAGGAAAACTGATCATCCCAACCTTGAAAAGTACAGGAGTCTCCCAACTCAAAGGGTTAACCCTTCAAACACTGGAAGTCTTGAACCTACCACCCAATGTCTGTGATTAAAACCTCCAAATTAGATCAGAAAAGAATGGACATCTGTGACTATTTTCACAGTCTTGCACCTCACTGTATTAAAAACTGGCCTAGCCCTCTGACACCCCCAGCAAATGGTGGACCCCAAAACAGAGCCTGAAGTATAACAGATGATTGTTAAGGCCCCAGCAATTCTGAAGCAGTTGTCAACACGTTGACAAAGAATAAAAAAGCAGACAATGACATGGGCAATCTTTCTTTTTTCTAGATCATGTTTAAGTGCCCATCACCAAAGTATTAAACTAGTGTGGTCCACAAATCTAGAAGACAAAACTTGAAATATTTTATTTATGATGCTCATATCCTAGCAATATGTTTGGAATACTCACAAGAATGTGGCACAATTATAGATGCTGTAGGTTTAGTTTACTTTAGAAAGGTCCATGGCTTCATGCAACTCTAAGTTTGAGACATGGGAGAAGGAAGGCAAGGATGATACTACACATGTGTAGTTTACAATGGAGGCAAACAAACTGATACAATAGAACATATTAAAACACAGGATGTGTAACTTCATTTATTTATGCACTGCTCTCTTTTAGGAAAGGATTTAACATGAAGAGAGGTATAAATAAACCAGCACGCAGAATTAAAGGACAGAAATACAAAAATCAAATCCAAGTAATGATTGTTTAATGTTCTAGGGATTTTCCTTAATCACAATGAGCCACAGTTTCCTTTTCTTTAAAGATAGAATTACATGCTCTTTCACTGTTGACTATAGATCCAACCGTATACAGGAGGCATCAAAGTTATTCATCTTATTTAACTTTATGTTCTTGGATTACTAACTCTACATTTTTCATGGCCCTTGAACCACTAACAGCCGTTGTATTCTGATTCTATGAATTTTGTCATTTTAGATTTTTGTAGATTCATGTCTTTTTGTGATTGGCTTATTTCAATGGCATAATTTCCTCAGAGTTCATCCATGCTATCACATATTATAAAAAGCTCCTGCTTCTTAAAGGATGAATAGTGTTCCACTGTATGCCTATACCATGTTTTCACCATCCAAACTTTTATATTTTATAATTAATATTACTTTCCAAAAGGTGTTTCTCACCACAGCAGTGACTTCTGTTTTACAAATGCATTTTCCTACATAACCAGCTATATCACAATCAACCCATTCGCTCTGCAATCACTCAGTACCTGTAACATGGCTCCAAACTGGGGTCACCTTAACAGCTGTTACTACTCCCAACTTCATGACCTTTCCATTGTGGTTAGTTGACAACAGAAACACTTTCTGCTGGGGCTGCCCCAGAGTACCTGAGACACTTCCCAGCCAGACTCTCTCATAAAGCCAACTATCAACTGGAGAGCAGAGCTTATTTCCTCAACAGATATCACAGCTGTAGGTTCAAAAGTAAAGACAGAAATGACTCACTGAAATCACTTGGAGAAGACAGCCAGTATTCTAAGACTGAGAGGAGATGGTAACCAACTAGGAAAAATTTGAAATATAAGATTTTAAAGTTTTGAAATTTGGTTATTATTTTTTCACATAACTGTTTCTTGACAGTGGCATTTCTGACTCAAACAGCAAGGTGAATACCCAGCTCCATACAAATTACTAAAAATGGCTACAGCACAAGCTATTTCACAATACATTGGGTAAAAGAGAGAACAGTTATGAAGGATTCTTAGTGCTTCTGAACAAATTTCTCAACTGCACTGTACACTTACCACCTTAGATGTCACAGCAGGTTTTCACTTCAAACCACCTAAGTATGTAGATTTTTAAACACCACTTAAACGATCTTCTCCCCAAAGAATTAAATTACCATTTATAGTCTATTCCTCTATTAAAAATTAATGAATTTACCAGCTCCTAGGATGGAGGCCTTTATTTGTTTTATAATGAAGAAAGCTTTGATCTCCAATTCTCTGGGGCCCTGATTGTTTTTATTCTTCAGTTCTACTCATTAAAAATAAATACCTCCGTTCTCTAAGATACACCTGCAAAGCACTTAAAACACCCATTTGAACAATAGGAAACCTATTTTAGTCTCCCTGCTAAAGAATCTACTGTTTAAACTGCTTCTGCAGTGAGAAAAACGCTTTTCTTCGATACCAGGCACCATTCTGGGTTGTGAAGAACCGAAATTGAAGGTTTGCAACTAATCACTATTTACAAAGCAAGCTCAAAGGGCAACTTCTCAAAGCTGAAGATCTGAACTGTAATCAGAATTCTTCACGTATTGTTTTTTTTTTTTTTTGCTCAAGAAGGAAGAATGAGCCAACTTGAAGTCACAGTTTGATTCATTGAACACTTCAGGCTACACCCCTAAAGCAGCCCCAAACACCAGGAACAGCTTTTATCTAGTAGATACCACAAGTTATAATAGCAAAAGGCAAACTAAGCTGCTGAGATATAACTGAAAGATGGCTGGCAGCAGCTAGAATTATTTCTGCCATGCTGTCACTATGGTAAAATGTCCATAACCATATTCTAAGTGTGTTACATATTATTAAAACAAGGAAAATAAGGGGCTTTCCTAAATGAACTAGTTATCAAAGACAACTGTTAATTCAAATGTGGCCATTTGGGGAAAAACAGCTACACTAAAAACATGTTCTGTCTTTGAACAAGACAATCCATTCCACTTAGTTACTCTTTGCTGATTATATACAGGACTGGATGAATAAATGGAGCACATTCCCTCCATGCACAAAAGAAGGTTCTCAAATCTATTTCTAGGATCTCTGCATTAATATCCATTACTCACCACTAGATTACCTAGGCTTCTGCCATATGAAATTTGGAATAATAAAAAACCCTAGTATGGTGATTGTCTGTCTGGAAACCAATAAAAAAGACTTGAACACTGACGTTTTCCAATCCACAGACCCTGCATCCTGAATTTCTGCAATACATCAGCTGCTAGAGTGACAAAACATCACCAACGATGTACAACTCTGCTGCCAAAACTGGGAAGTATCTCCCATTAGGAAGCGTGTCTGATCTAAAGCCCCAGGCCAACAGAAAAGGGAAGGCACTGTCTCCAGGGAGAGCAAGGGAGTCTGTTGTTGTTAAGCAGCAGTTTTTTGCCAACATTCTCATCTTGGAGAAGAGCATTAGCAGTGGCACTCAGGATCTCTGCCAAGCTGTTTACCCTCTGCCTGCCATCCTGTCCATCACATCCCAACCCTGCCAGGAAGGGCGGGAAAGCAAGGTGAATATCCTAGAAAACAAAGCACAGAAATCCTCCCAATAAGACACATAGCCACTTCTTCCCTCTACTGCCTCATTTCTACACACATACACAAATACATAAGGGACTGAGCAAGATTTTTCTTAATTTTGGCACTAAATTTAAAACATACAAATGTTTCCTCTTATGAGACAAACATGGAACACACAGAAAAAAAAAAAAAAACAGATTCAAGATTCTTCTGCCAAGATTATTGTTTTTCCTTGAGCATACAGAGGATAATTTCAAATTTGGCTAAGATAGGTTATTTCATAAAAACTGAAGAGACTCAACTGCCTGTCCCCAGATGTCACACAGATGATCAAATAGCCACTGGAGTGTACTCCTCAAATGAGTTGCACTAGGGCTATGAGAATGGGATTATCCTATGAACAGAATGGGTTCAGCACTTAACGATTCGTAATGTGCACTGATTCTGCCTAGTATCCTAATTCACATTCCTACACACACAACACTTTGCAGAGTAAATGCAATTTATTTCCAGTATACAAAGCCTAAATAGAAAAATAATAACATCAATAACAACAATAACACTTTATAGCACAAAATTGTTCTTAGCAAAAACTGGATATGCATACAAGTTTGCATTTAAACAGAAAAAGAAAGAAACAGGATATATATTTCAAAGGTGTAATTTTGCCAGTGCACACACAAATTGTAAGCAGAGCTTGCACAGTGATCTTAAATATTACTGCTGTACTCACATTTTCCCCAATTTAAAAAGTTGAATGGCAGGGTGGCTAGGGATGTAGCTGTAGTAGGGTTTGATGGATTTCTACATACAAGAACTTGGATTTGATCCCTAGCATATATATGCATTATATAGATATCAATCCTCTGTCATCTGCATGTAACCTCAACGCTTCTGTAAACCCTCCATTTTCTTGTCCCAGAGATAACCACTGATTTGATTTGATGATAATCCACTGCTTTCCCAAGTTTTTGCCCACCATAATCCCATTTATAAAGAACCCAGGAAAATAGTAACTGTAATGACTTTTTCCCAATAGAAAATTCTATCATCTATGAGCTGTAAGCATCTAACTCCAATCTAGACAAAAAGTTCTCTTTCTGATGCTCCTGAGGTAATAGTATCTTCAGCTATATTTCAGCATTTGGATTCCACTTAAATGACATTTATAGAGGATTTTCTACAGCACCACTCTCAGCCCTGGGGAAACAAGAGAAGCACAGCCAGTCATAGCCATGCTGCGGAGAATGCCAACCTGCCAGTATTCCCAGGACCACATCAGAGGGACTATGTTGGAAGCATATGCACAGATGAACACGTACAGCAACAAAGACTTCTGGGTACATAGCCTCTGCAAGGTTTCATTTTAAAAATCCGCACAGGGTTTATTCAGATAAAATGTGCCCCAATGTTGACAAGTGAGTTCAACATACAAGAACTCTAGGGTTGAATGACCCCATTTCAAGGATCCAGGCTACCTTCCCACACCAGACCTTCGTGTTCCTATTCTCCAGGATGGGTTTTTCCAAGCTCCAATCTCTCATGACAATATTGCTTTTCTGGCTCCTTCACCTAAAACCTAAGACATGGAGACTTTTGAATTGAAGCAAAGACAACTGAACAATAACAACCTTGCTTATTCACTGCTTTTTCTATGAAACAGAACTCAAACCCCATGCTACATTTATTACTTCTTCATTCTTCTCTTCGTAAACCACATAGTCCATCCTAACAGCAAACTTGGAGTTTACAGAGGACTTCCATAACTTTGAAATGCCACACACACAGCTGTCATGGCTACTTTCTTTTTTCTACATGTCAAACAAGCTCAAATAACACCTCCTTAACATTCTACCAATGGAAGTGTATTTTATTATGTACATAACTGTTTTTTATCACTATATTCAATTTGGACCTAATCTGTGCTTTTTTAGTTCAGAAAAAGTAGAGAAGAGATAAATGAATAAAATTTGCTTCAAGCTTTAAGAAAACTCACAGCAATAAATAAATATATCATACAAAGGGACGAGAGTTCATAAAGTTCCAAGTAATCTTTATTGTCCCCAGATACAAAAGGAAGAATATCACTTCCTTGTGGTGAGTCAGCCAACAGTTTAAGGACAAGGTACCTTATCAGCCCTGTAGATGTTAAGATATTTGAAGACAAGGCTAATGTCTAGTTAAAATCCTTCAAGGTACACTATCATAATAAACAGTCTGTGAAGTTAAAAATACATGCTTGTGTGAATGATATATCATATTCATCTTGTGGCTCTCACATTTTATGTACAGGCCATTTTAAAAAGTGCTTCCAAGAACCATGAGGATATGCTATACCAGTGTCACTGAGAAGGAGTAGGAGTACCTTGCTTGGTTGTTTCTGAAATGAAAGTGAACCAGAGCCTATTCAAGTGAATAGGCCATCATTAACTGTAAAAGCTGAAAAGAAACTGGATTCAACTCTTTGGGCATTTGTTGAACTGCTAGCTAAAATGTCTCTGAAACCAAACCATGAAAAATAATGAGTAGTGAATTCAGGAGGAGTTACAGAGCCAGCGTCCTGATAAAACTAGGCTTACCTGATTGTCACAGCTGACAGGAAGCTTCAGAAAATGATTCAAGGTTTAATGCTTGAGGTGGCTGTGTAGTGTAAAAGTTTCTGACTGGTGAACTTTATACTGCTCTAACCTATATGTCAAGTAAAAAATGTGAATGTCTCTTAACTCAGGAGCAAAGCTTGGCACTGATAATTAAGTCTCACTATGCTTTTGCTTTAATGAAAATAAAATCTGTTCTTTTCTGCAGAAGTAACACTGAGATGATGAAAGAAAATTTCTCCAGGTACTGAGAGACTTTGGCTGGGTTGTAGAAGAACATTAAAGTAGGGTTTGTATAGAAGTAGTTCAAAGACCACTTCAAGTATCACATTTGTAAATGATCTGTTACTAACTATGGAGAAATCACTCAATCTCTGTAACTTCAGTTTTCTCATCTATAAAATGAGGATGCTTACCTCAAAGCCTTATTTTCTGAAATTTAAATCATATTTTAAATTTCTGGTAAATGCAATGGATAAAAACATTGGATGGTTTAGAGTTCCACAAAATTCTGAGGGTATCTGCTTTCACAGCAAAAGTTAATGTTAAATACAGATTAATTTATATTTTCTAACTAATCTATTATGAGCTTGCATAAAGAGCATTTTTGTTTTACAAATAAAGAAATATGGTAAGAAATTGAGCTATATCACTTACATCCTCAAAATATCTCTTGTATCACTTTTACACTGTAACCACTCAAACTCTGGGGATATAATGCCCATAGTCACCCAAATCCAGGCCTTTACTAATTCAAACCAGGTTTCTTAGAATCGATTCCCAGCTGAGCTCTGTTTCCTGAAACTCCCCTTGAGTTCCTCCATTCAAATTACCTCTCACAAGATGATTTTAGTCAGTACCCAAAGATATATAACTGAATCTTAAGTAAAATTCCTCAACCTTCCCTCTCACCCTCTTCACTTCAATAAGACAAATAAACTCTTTACTGTCCTCAAAATTCATTTTGTCATCTCTGACTTTCATTTTTTTATTTTGGCCAAGCCCATAGGCCATAAAGTTTTACTTCCTGATCTCCAGTTTTTAACCACGTCTCAAGACTCAAGTTCATATTTTACTTCCTCTCACAAGCCTCCATAAAATGTAGATGGATTCAAATCTTCTATTTTGTTAAACTCCTCCTGAATATTTTCAGTACTTTATTTTACTTGTCAAAAATCATGCTGTAAAAAAAAATCATGCTGTATTAAATCTATTCATAATGTCTCATATGAGATTCAGAAATAATTCTGTGGAAAAGAGATCATAATTCCAACATATTACTTACCTGAAATTGTTTTCATAGTTCTTTGCAAATAGTAGCATTTAGCACTGACTTTTTGAGGGGAATGGAAATGAATTTACTCATCTTTTAGTGTTTACCTCAAAAATGTTTATTGAGTGCCTTCTGTGTACCGGGCACTTTCAATGGGCTCTGAGGATATTCATGAACAAAACTGATAGGTATTTCTACAATATATTTAAGAAGTAAAGTAGTATGTCTTACAGTGATGATGTAGAACACAAATAAACAGACCAAAAATAGGACCAGATATAGATAGAATTACTGAGCAAACATAGTTTTTAATTTTAAGTTGGCTGGTCAGGAAGACCTAAATGAAAAAAAAATAATCAAAGTCAATGAAGTCAATGATACAAACACACAATCATTTATGGATCCCTAATTATGTAAAAAAAAATAATCATAAGCCAGCAATCACAGTTACTCAGGATGAACAGACAGGAAGATCACAAGAGAATAAAAAAAGTTTTAAAGGGCTGGGACTATAGCTTGGTGGTAGAATGCCCCTGGGTTCAGTTTTCAGAACTGCAAACAAACAAACAGTAGGCACAGTTAAGGAACAAAATTGGAAAAAAATATAGGCTTTTTATGCTTATAATCCTTAGATCAATTTTTAAAATGTTGTATATTTATTTTAATTGAAAAACTGGTGTATATTTATGATGTACATCATCTTGGTGTGTACACTGTAGAATGATTATATTCCTGTCTGATAGCAGAATAAGATACAGACAAAAAAGTCAAAAAACAAGGCAGGAGACAGTAAGTTCTGAAAAATTTAAAATCTCCAGATCTGACTAAGGATATCAAGGAGGGCTTTAAGAAGCTGATGGCATTTAAACACACTTTAGAGAAGAGACACTTTGTAGGGTCAGATGCTGGGGATAGGGATCCTCAGATATGAGAATTCTAGTATACATTACTAGGAAGAGAAGTGATCCAAACACAATCTTTTTCCCAGGCTCCCAGTCCACCCCAGATATAATGTTATACACAGATGACTAGAGAGTGATAGGGGAATTGCTTATCTCCAGAAGAGGCTTCATTTTCACCTCAATGATTTATTACCTTTGACTGAACACTCATTATAGGACAGTTACAGTGCTGATCTATGATGGAAAGTCATTTTAGACTCATGCCTGGCCTTAAGAATATCATAGTGTAAGACTGGGAAGAAATGCATAAATCAATGATAAACATTTATTGCCACAGATGCACAAGTGAAGTCAAGCACAGGGCCTGAAAATATGCAGGAGAGGCATCTAATCACCAAGGGAGTTCATGGTATTCCCAGGCAGGTAGATCTTGAACTCACATAAGTTTAATTATATTTTTTTCATTGTAAAACACACCCATACTGTGCAAACGCAAAATATATTAAATGATAATATAAAAAATAAAAATGCCCTATAATCCAATCACGTAAAGAACTCCTAATTTGGGATAAATTTCCCAGTGATATGTGCATTCTCCTTATTCTCCTCCCTACTATATATAGTTAAAGACAGCAAGATATACAAATAGAAATGCAATTACATAGGCTGGTGATTTGTACTTCTTACCACCTAACATTATATTATAGATCATCTATTACAAAAAAAATCAGTGAACATATAAATCTAAAAGCTATGTAATATTGCATGGTAGTATTAAACAAAGTATCTTATTAACAAATACTTTTGTTGCTTAAAATATAATAATTCTGCTCTCATAAGTAGTAGCAATAAATGTATTTCAAGAGAAATATTTATTTCTTTAAAAGAGGTTCTTAGAAGTGGAGTTACTAGATCAAAGAGAACATATTGTTTATAAATTCAACTGAATTCTGAAGAACAAGTATAAAAATAAAACACTAAGAAGGAAAGTACTGGCACAAGTAACTGTGTAGGGAAGTCGATGGCTATGAAAAACATTGCACATTCTAGAAATGACAAGATATTTGGTGAGGCCCGATCAATGGGATGTGTAAGATGGGTGATGCAATGATTGAACAGAGATGAAGGTGAAGGGACAGACAGGAATCAAATCAGACACAGCCTTAGGAGCTGAGTCAGGGAGAGCTAACACCAACACAGAGTTAGTTCTCAGAATTGCTGAAATAAGGGGAAAAAGAACATGATCACGTTTGGGATTTAGAAAGGCCATGGTTTGGCAATGACAGACAGAAGGTATACTGACAGAAAAGTCACTTTTGAAAACCACGGTAATAATCTAAGAGCAAAGAAAAACTAGCCCGAAGAAAGATAATAGTAACACGCAGGAAGGGACACAAATATGCCTTAAATTTCTCATTTCCATTAATTAGTTGCTGCTGTATTTCATAAGTGATATGCAAATGACACTTTCCAAATGTCATAAAAGTATGTCTTTTGAATTTATTGCAAACCATTTGAGTATTTTAAGACAAAAAAAACTTTTTCTAAATCACTACATCCAGTCTTCTCCAATTATTTTCGTTGTTATAACCAATCTCATAATTGCTATAGGAATGGGCATTTGGGATGCTAAATCTGTGTGGTGAGAAATAAGAACTGGCTGAGGAATCTGAGAACCGCAGTTTACACGTTGGATCTTCTCTGAGCCAATCACTAATGTTACCACTTTCTTGGAAGGAGGCCATAGCATGGGGTGAATGTTATAGTCTTTTTTTTTTTTGCCTATGGTTACTTATGATTCCATACAAAATCTGTAGGAAGAAGAATAGTTATAAATTCTTACATTTATAGGCCTGGGGATTTAGCTCAGTGGTTCTGCTGCCTGCCTTGCAAGCCTAAGGACCTGAGTTCAAACCCTGCTACAAAAAAATTCTTATATTTATAGAACATACGTTTTCCTTGAGAAACATATCAATTAATAATGATTCAATAAGGCAAGATAACACATGAAAGACTCTGGTTCAAGACTGTAAATCTCCAAATTCACACTCACTACTAAGTATGAGACTTCAGGAAATATTCTCCACTTCAGTTCATTAATGAGTATCCTGCTTTACATGTGTGTCTGTGAAAGAGAGATAGTTAAGATGTGTGAAGCACTGAGAAGAGTAAATGATACACAGTATGTGTACAACTAACAAAATAATATAGATACTATAATAATTAGTTTAAAAAAGGATGTACAAAAGGGCATTAAGCAGTTGGAATCTCTAAGATTTGGTGCCTAAGACAGTAAAGACACTTAGGAGAGAGAATTGTGGACGACCTCTCTAAAACTTCCTCTTTGCTGGCATTTGCTCAATGCTCCCGCTTAATCCTCTTGAAAGAGAACATGTCTTTAATACCTTAAGGGTCTGTATCTTAATGGTCCTACACGTGCCTTTTGTACCTATGGGGAGGACAGGATAAGAAAACACAGGTTTGACCACATTGTGGATGGAAGGCAGGTGAGTGCTGACGGATATTTAGATCAAACTGCATACCACCTTAAGGGATCTTCTACACGGTATAAAAGGCCTATATAATTTTAGATAAATGTATAGTGATGTGATTGTAAATGATGTTACTTTTCTTTGGATACGCTTTTACATTACTCATGCTAGTACTGTAGCCACAAGTACTTTAGCCACAGGCATTTCCTTTATATTGACAGCTATATATATATATATTTTTTTTTTTTTTCTCATCTTCTTTGGGCATTCTTGTGGTTTTTCAGAACCCAACAGCATCTACTTTTGAAGAGCAGGAAGTCACTCAGATGTACAGATGTAGGACTGAACAAGATTGAACCAATACGCACTGCATTTATCCTACTCCAAACACAATGTCTCCTATGACAGGCTGATCTTCAAAGAAACATCTCTTAATCTACCTCCATCTCTTCTAATTGTCATTGATGACAGGGGGACTGATATGAATCTCTGGAGACTGCAAGTTTAACTCTGTCCAAATGGAATTCAAAACTAAAGAATTGGTCCTCACCTTTTTTTGTATTTATTTTGATTTGCTTATATAGGACATTATTTAAATTATATAACAAATTTATTATAATTTTTGTATATAGGAAAACTATATATGCATGTTCATACATCACAGTTTCCATTAACAGAGATTTCTAGATCTAACAACCAAAATATATAACCCTAAAATTTATCATGGGAAACCCAGATAGGGAAGGCAAAATTTAAAGGTGTAGAAAACATTCTAATATACGGCTACCTCTAAGAACTGTTACAGTGAAGCACAACCAAGAGGAAATGTTTATACCAAAGTCAAAACTCTTCATGATGTACAGTCTTGCACCAATTGTTTGAAAAGGGCCAAGTTCTTTCCCTACCCCCATTTACCTACACAGGCAGATTTTTGCTGGTTACTTTCAGCTTTATCTTGCAGGAATAGCACACAGTTAACTGTCTGTGATTTCCACTTAGCCATGCTTTAAAATAAAGGTACAACTTACACATAACTTAGAGATATTTATAAAGCCACATCTAGATATTACAATGTGACAAAAGCTTTTGGAAAATCACATTTTCCTAGCATTTAACTTGTATTTGAGGAAACAACTATCTTTACACAAGCACATTTCAATAATGCAAAATGTTTAATTAAAACATAGTACAAATGATATTAGAAAATTTGAGAAAAATTACAACTGATTTCTGTGAACAATAAACAAGTGGGAGCAAAAGTACACAGGAGAACTGAGAGTGAGCACCGGCTGCAAAAACCATTAAGCTGTGGGCATCAGGCAGACTGTTGTTCAGTGTGAACATAGTGTATGTCAACTGAAAGAGGAACTTAAGAGGGCCAGTGGAGAAAGTTTCTGCTAGAAATGAAAATAATTTTATAGCATAATTTTGTCCTGTGGGGTATACCAATTAACTAATGCTGCTATAATGCAAGTTATTGGAAATTTTTAGTTGGAAACCACATTGTGGCTTAACAATACTTTATAGTATTATTTCCATAATAAAATAGTAGAGGTTTATTTTCTAAATAAAAAGAAATCTCCCTTAATATGCTCAATCATTCCTCTATAGTCATGTCCTTGATTATACACGTGAAAATAACTGTGGAGAAATTTTACTGAAGGAAACTCAAAAATTGTCCAAGAAAGATAACAGAGCACAGATGAAAATAACGGAATGTTTCAGAAATATTGAGATCTTTGTAAAAAATAATAGTGCTAAGGAATGCCATTATAATCTTTGTTAAGATTTTTGCTAATGCCATACATTTCATCAGGAACTATACAAACCAATGTGTTGAGCCCTGCACTAAACTTGCAACGTGCTGATAACGGACTCCTCATAAAGTCAATTTATTATGCCAGGAATGTTCTAATAAATTTAATCATAGCCTACAAATCAAGCAAGTTTACATGCCACCTTGCATTAGCTCAGAAGAATAATAATGGTTCAAGCAAATCAAGAGGTGATTCTGTACTCTGTAAAATAGTAGTGCCCAAGTGACTCAGAGCCTCTTGTAGACACTAACTTAATCCTTAGAAATCTATGGACTATAGAGCTTCATAGTTTTCTAAATTAGTCTTATAAGCCTTTCCCCGACCATCTTTTAGCCCCTCTGACTTTCATTTCATTTTACTCAGAGGCTCCATAACAACTTCATTTGCTGGCTTCTAAATTATTTTGATAAAGTGTATGATATTATACAGTTATTACAGCTAGGACTGCAGGAAACATTACCAGATCGATATCACCATCTCCCATTAAATGGCAATTCAGTGTGTCAGTAATTTCCTTTCATTGCACTTCAAATCCTAAAATACTCAAGATCTTTTTATTATGTCCTCTACAATCCCTGCAGGCTCAGAATGTTACAGAACCTAGAAGGAGCGGGCAATAGGATGAAGGTAGATGAAGGGAAAGGACTTACTGGAATGGCTGCAAAGATGTTGAAGAATTAATTTTATTACTCCCCTCAAACTAGAATGGTTTAAAAATAAGAGATACAAGTTCTGTATGAACAGGTTTGACCTCACTTGTATGAAATAGATGAGATGAAGACAGGGGGTCCATAATTTTGGAAAACATAACTGATAAATCACACTTGTGATTTTACAGATACTAGTATTTAGGGTAGGTTTACATATTTTTAAGTAAAATGCAGGATTTAAAGAAAATATATGAAGCAAACAGTGTGAAGTGATATAGCATGGTCTTCCCTCAGTTTCCCTGCTGACAGACACAACACTGGGTAAGTTCAAGGTCAGATCTCCATCAGTCACCTGGATAGCAGCTTTACAGACGGACACTTCATTTGACTCAACATATCCTCCCCCTTCCTCCTTTTTCTTTTTCTTAATAGTGCTCAGAATTGAACCCAAGGCCTCACAAAGCTAGACTGGTATTCTACCACTGAGCTCCATCCCTAACCCTCAACAGGGATTTTTTTCCTTATGAGAGGTTTCCAACTTCATGGACAACAACAGGCAGGTAGATGACTTGATGATCCCCTTCCTTAGCATTTCAGGCATTTGGGACACATTTTCTCAGGGTTGCCTGCCTCATGCCACGTGAGCTCCTAAAATGGACCCCCTCAGGCAGGTTCCCTCTTCATTCTGTCCCACCCTGCTTCTAATGTACATATGACTTCCCCCCTTTAAACATTCATTATAATCTTGCTTCTTTCTTTGCAATGGTCCAAATGATGTTCTACCTTTTGTGTTGGTTATGTTTGTATTCATTTATTAGGAGCTCTTTGTCTCATTCCTTTTCCTGACCAATCTGTCCCACAATCCAGCCATCATCACTACTCACATAATAGCATAGATTCAAAAGTAGTTTAATTGTGCCATAGGTATGCAAAATTTATGCTAGAAAAAGAGAATCTTTAATCAGAAAGCTGGCATAGCCTACTTAGCCTTCCCTGCCTTGGTGAAGATCATCAGCTGAGTGATCTTCAACTAGGCAGGACTCTGAAAGGCACAGTGAACACAGTTCCCTCAGCTTTGCCCCCAGTGCCACGCCAGGCTTCACTGTTCCTTCCCTTTGTCATGTTGCACATCTGTTGTGTGCACAACTTAAGAGAAATAACAGATACAGCAAGAGAGAGGGAGACAGGGAGAGTGGGAGAGGGAGAGGGAGAAAGTTTAATGATTAAGTGAGGGATTTTTTATTCCGCAATCCCAGAGACGTGAGATGGAGGACAAGACTTCTTGGGAGAGCTGTTCTAAATTCTTATAGAACTACATAATGAAAAAAACCCACTCCCAACCCAAAAGAGAAGGGAAAGGAATCAGTATGGTCTTCCAAAAGTTGTACATTTTGAAACATAAAATAGATCCATTCCCAAAGTAGGAACCTAGAGGAAAGCAGAAAAAAACAAGTTATGTTAAAAGGATTCATGGAATCTGGAAACATACTTTCTTTAGAGGGATGGGGGAAGACCCAATTATTAGGGGCAGCATATCAAGAGAAATCGTTACTTCTGTCTTTAAAGGCTTAGTCCAAAGGGCTGCAGAAATGAAGAGGCAAATCAAGCAGCAAATGTCAGTCACTCAGCATTACTAAACAGCTATTTTGTGCTAAACACCACTCTTGGCACTGGGAGTAGAGTAATGAACCAAACAGGTACATTCCTTACCCCTGCAGACCTTTAGACCTGGTGAGAGACAGGCACAGAATATAAACACAAGTCATTTCAAGAACTAAGGTGTGTTATAAAGAAAGTGAATTGGGATTATTCTGAGAGAGTCATAGAAGAGGAGCTGATGTAGCTAAGGTGGTCAGGTAAAAATAGCCCCTTGGAAGAAGGGAATGAAGACACAATTGAAGAAAGAAGCAACAGAGGGAAGATCTAGAGAAAAAAGGCAGAAGAAAGGCCACAGAAACAAAGGAATAAGGGAGGTTTAAGGTACAGAGAAAACTCAACGGCATAGAGCACAAAGGGTTTGGTGGGCAGTGTTGAAATCAGAGAGGTAGAAAGGAACCCTGAGGCCACAGTACAGAGTTTAAATGTAAATAAATGTAAATATGGCTCCCCTGGAAGCCAATGAAAGATCGGAAGCCAGGCCACGATGGAGCATGCTGTGTGCACGCTGAGGCTGGACCATGGATGGTTAGGACCAGAGGCATGATTTCGAGGCTGCTGCAGGAGTCCAGCTGAGAGGCCTAGCTCAAACCTAGGCTGGAGTAATAAAGATGGTGAGAAGAGGTCTGTGTCAGGCTGTACCCTAAAAGAGACAGGATTTGCTAACAGATTGGATGGGGGGGATTACGAACATCTGTATTTTTGGCCTCGAGAACTGGTTACATGGTGGTACCATTTAGACAGTCTAGGAAGATTGGGGTAAAAGGTGAAGGGGGAGGTAGAAGTTCTCTTTAGCCATGTTTGCATGTGATGGCCCTTAAATATCCAAGAGGGAGTCCGACTGGATATATGAACTTAAAGTTATAGAAGGTACTTAAAAACAATGAACGACATGACATCACTGGAGGTTAGGGAGGATAATGTAAGTAAGCCAGAAGGAGACCCAAGTTCAGATTCTGAAACTCTCAATATTTAGAGTTAGGTCAATAAAGAAGACCAAGAACATTTCAGTGGTGAGGGATGGGGGCAGAATTTGAAGAAACAGAATTTGAAGTGAAAGGCAGAGCAATGTAATTGAAGCCCAGAAAATGGCAGGGGATTTAGCTCAGTGGTTCCGCCACCTGCCTTGCAAGCTCAAGGACCCAAGTTCAATCCCCGGTACCAAAATAAATAAATAAATAAATAATAAAATAAAATAAATTCCAGAAAATGAAGTGTTTCAAAAGAAGGACATGGTCATATTTGCCACACACCTTTGAGAGACCCCACACCCTCTGGTAGCTTAGTCTTAAAGTTCAGATCAACAAGATGTCATCAATTACCTGGAGAGAAAGAGCCTTAATTGAGAGAAGAGCCACAGTCAAAGTAAAAAAAAATGAATATCTTATTCCTCAGATAGCTTCACCATCAATTATTTCTGGAACAGCCAATGAATAACTTAATATATCCTAATAGAAGTGAATTTCAACAGACAGTAAGAAAATGAATTTGGGGTGGCACTAAAGGCTAGTGCAGGATAGTTCCCAAGTCAAATATTATAGTCAGCTGCCAAATGGGAAAGGGCTTTAATAATGGAAGTTATATAGTGACAAAATAATGGAGTTCCAAAGGTCATATTCTGATAACCATTTCCTCCCATTTCTAAAATGGTGGTAGTTAGTACCAAGTACTATACCTGCAAATGAATTAGGAAGCAAGTGGGTAAATGTCTTATTGCTCAACAGAGCTTGGCACTTTGGAAATGCACTGTTATCATTATTTTTTCTTATTTTACCATCACCTACAATGAGAAATCTTAATATTATTTTCATCTTATTACTTCAAGCTGAGGTTCTTCTAAGAATTAACTCATTTGATGAACAAAGGGTTCTGTTTTTTTTAAAATGATGTGGCCCACATTCATTTTTTCATTAGATGTTGCGAAAACCAAGAATATAATAATTCTTCAGTAAGATAATTTTCACTCTCATCTTTTTGTGAAAAGAAGCATCTCAACCAGCACACAGTTGCTTGTACATCTAAACACAGACTTATGTGAAGATAAGTCAGGGCAATTCTGAGTTGTTGGGGCTAATGTCCAGGCAAAAGAGTGTTCCTAGCTCACTGGGACCACGCATCTCTTAGCTTCTGCAGCCTTTCTGGAACTTGTCAACATTTTGAGTCATATCACAACTATAAGGAAATGTTCTGAACTTAACTTTTGACCTTCAGTCTAATGAATCCTCTAATTCTACCAGTTCAAACTATTGAATAATTCAATAAACGGTGTTCTGACCCAAGGCAATTTAAAATGTGATATGTTGGCTTAAAGACGAAGAGAGGGAAAAAAGCTGATTCTGCATTCTATTCCCACTCATCATGTTAAAAACACCTGAATACATCCATATTTTAATTCTTCCTATGCAGAATAAACAGCAGAAAAGGAAAAAAATACTGGTTTCAAACCATAGTCTAGCTTTACTGTAATCAAAATCTTCCATGAAAATGACTTTTTTTTCCCTCCCTCCTTCCTTAAAAGGAAGAAAAATTATAAGTTGGAACTCTGCTTACCATGGGGTATATTTCATGCATGTTTCTAAATGCCAATCAGAAGTTTGTTGAAGCCAAGGGTAACTTATATTTTAGTCAATTCTTCATGAAAGCCTGAGGAAATATGTAAAACATTAATCAGGGTAACCATAATTGCATACTTATCATCTGAACGGAAAAGAAATAAATACAGAAGAGCGACCAGAGATTAAAATTAAGTTAGTGATGCATCTGAAACCTCAGTTAGGTTCTATGCAGAGAGCCAAACACTTAAAAAAAAGAGGGGGATTTGAAACTATAGCTTCAGGGAGAATTATTTTTATTTTTTAGATATTAAGAATAGCTATTCTGTGCTAATCTCTTTTAGAATTGTCACATAAGTTCAAAGGTTTCCAAGATAGGTAGTAGAATGTATGGAAAGATCATCATTCAGGGAAAGGAAGACCCTTGGTTCTAGTCCCTTCTCTTTATTATTCACCTAAAGGCATTAACTTGGCGATGGAGCTAGTAAGGTAGAAAGAACGTAAGCATCAGCACTAGACAGAGCTACATTTAAAACCCATCCCTTCCTCTTAGTGTGTCTCCCTGGGCAAACTCCTTAATCTCTCTCAATATCAATTTCCTAATATGTAAAATACAATAAACTATGTGTCACATAAGCTATCCAAGATTAGAGGACACAATAAGAGTAATAAGTACAGAGTTGGAGCAAGTGTTTGTTTTTCTTCCCCCTTGTTTTTTTCTCTGAACTGATTAGTATATTTTCTAAGGAAGGACTTAGAGCTAGATTTCTTTGTACTCTAAAAGCCTGTTGTGCTAGAAATGTGAGGTGAAGTATAAAGAGCCTCAATTTTAGGGGTACACCAACCCCCAGATCCTGCAAACATATATGCTCATACATGCTGCTCTGCAAAGGGCAGTGCTTAATGTAGTCCCATAAGAGAGTGCACACACTTGGGTTATGTAGGGACTTCAGGATGTTGGTCTACAGAAAGAACCTCTGCAAATAAATTACATTAACCAATAGCACCTGATGAGAACTGTCAGAATTAAAGACTTCTTTTTTACTATCTATTAATATACTTCCAAGTAAAACTATATTTCAGCAACCCAGAGGATATAAAAAACAGAAAAGAGGTGAGAGGTCTAATTATTTGATCTATTTCTTTGGGATCCCTTCCCATCATTACCATGGACTTTTTTTTTTTAACCTCCAGAAACCCTTTTCTACCTTTGAAACCTTGAAGCTGTTCTTCTCTAAAGGAAATGTTGCCAAGCTGCAACTCTTGGCCCATACTTACTCTCCACTAAATCTTTGCTCATTTCAGATGCCCATTTCACTACCAGCTTCTGTGATTTTGTTCCCCTTGTCCTCAGTGGAAACCTACTCGTCTTATGCTTAAGTTTAACTAATTAGAACTAATTAAATAATTCAATTTCTGGTAAGAGGTTTTCATATTTAGTTAGAAATTCTTTCAGAATAAGAAAGAATGTGACCACAACTAGTAATCTCTACATTGCTTTCCATCTTCGAGAAGTGTAGGCAAAAACATATAAATAAGAATTTATCGCCTGTCCCATTTTTTGCCTGTTCCAAATAACAGTATGATAAAGTTATGAACATTTCCAACAAAGTGCTATTACCGCAGTGGGTGGAGTGGGAATTTAGAGAGCTGAGGCCATGTGACAGGCAAAGCAGAGGCAAGTGGGGAGCTGACCACAGCCTTCCACAGCAGAAAGGAGCAGTGGCTATGTCCAAAGTTCTTCCATAAGATTTGTATCATCTAGGGAGGCACATAAACATATCCAATGACCATTTACTCATGGAGTGGAACTCCCCAGGTGAATTATCAGAGTGAACAGAGAAAAATGGAGCATGCATCACAGAGAATGAGCGTCATCCAGTGAAATCAGGAAAAGGGACCCAAAAAAGCACAACCCAATTTTGGCATTTCCGTAAAACTTCTGATAAAGAGTCTCTACCCCTACAAACAGAAAATTCCCTCTTTGCAAAATGGATCAACAAATGAGGGAAGTCTCTAAAAACAAAAGCTGCCGTGCGGAGGGCTTTCAATGAGCGACTGGTCCAAAAGGCTTGTTCAGTCACAACCACTCTAGGCTGAGAAGGCTGAGACTGTCAGAGTAGTAAGGGACACACATTTCTCCTAGGCAAAATACTATACTAAATTCCCTAATATAAAGTACACCCACTGGAGTTAATAAAGGAACGAAAGCACCCTAGATTACACTTAATTCTCTGACACAGACAGTGATAAAAGCTGAAGAGTACCTATCAACTGAGGCCACACAGCGCAGGACGCCTCCCTAATGGCATTTTATCAAGGAGGATTTGTATGTCTAACATGGAATGAATAGTATTTTGGTTCTGAAGACACTTCTTTAACTCCTGCCCATACTAAAGGGAAAATACTGCTTTTAGGGTATTAGCATATATTTTTTCATAGGCTAGCTAGAGAATGAAATACAGGGCATGAGTTGCTCAGAGAGCTACTTTGATTAATTTTGAAAAGAATGGTAGCTTATTTATTATCCCTTCCTCTTAATGAAAACTAGTGGGCATTCCTTTAAAAGAGGCATTTAGCATGTGAGATAAATCTTTTCCAAGTTAAAGACTCGTAGGAAAACATTAAAAGTTACATCTTATGCTTAATAATAAAAAGTAGTTATTGAAACCATTATTTCAGTCAGGACAAGTACTAATGCTCAAGCAACAGATGAATGAAAAGGGGAAGAAAAGAAGGGAGTAAAAATATAAAGTTTAAAGCCTCCTGCCCTTTGAACGTTTCAATGTTTACATCCTCCCATATTCATATACTGAAGTCTAATTCTCAAGTGTAGACCCCTGTTGAGTGCGATTTCTGTCTTTACAGAAGAGGTCCCAGAATGCTGACTTAATTCTTCTATGATATAAAGTCCCAACAAGAGTGTGCCACTTATGAACCAGGAAATGGGCCCTCACCAGATACTCAGTATTCTGACCTTAATCTTGGTGTTCCCAGGCTCCAAGACTGTGAGAAATAAATTTCTGCTTTTTATGAGCATTTTAAAAATGGCAACGCTAAAGCCCCAAACAATAAACCTTGGAGTCTTCCCTGTCCCCAGCCCTCCTGTGCTTCTTTTGCCCTCTCAGAGATTGCTGAGACTGTTGAGTGTAATTTCTACCTTACCTACTTACTCACCTGTTTGCCTCCTGAGGCTGGTCTTCCCCATTCACTATTTTATTTGCAGCTCCCACCAAGGTACTAGATCTTAGTTGATATTGGAGGGTATCAGAAGAAAAGTAGTGGAAGGAGAGGTGTATATGTATGTGTGTCTACACACACACACACGCACATGCACACGCACACAAAAACAGGTAGAGTTTTGTTGTTTTTAATCCCAACAATTTTTATTGTTGGCCTAGTCTTGCAGAAGGCAATATGTTTCCTATAATTCAAATAAATATACAATTTCTATCCCCACATAATTCAAAATAACTGAACTTCTAAAGCTGACCTTTTAGCAGGCCTCTTAACTCACACATTAAGTCCCAAAGAAACTACCTCCAAATAAAACGATCCAGGGAGCCTGTGGTAATTTTTAAGCTATTGACCCAGCATCCATTTTCTCCCTTCTCCTCTTTTTCCTCCTCCTTCTTCCACCTCTTATTTCTCTTCTCTTCCCCTCCCCTCTTCCTCTTCTCCTCTACTTCTTCTCCTTCTTCTTTACTAAGGGCTAAAAAGCTCTCCACAGAATATTCATAGAAGCCTGTACAATCTAAAGGAGGGCGTGGAATATCTCTGACTCAGAAACTCCTTTACTGAAGGTTTACATTTCAAATCTAGGTTAATGTGAATGGTAACAACGTGTTAATGTGAATGGCAACAGTAAGGTAAGATGTTGATCTCTCACCCTCAGTGCTTTTAAGAAAAGATGTCAGCATAAAGTAGTAGCAACTAAGTGAGTTCTAGACCTTCACAAGGTGCTAGGAGGGAATGAACGGCATAACACAGAAGAAGCATGGTTAATATTTTCCTCACTTCATTGTCTTTGCAGCATGAAGTAAAAAAAGATAAATATTAAGTACAAACTTATATTCAACATTCAACATTCAACAACATTCAAGTGTTGTGTGTTTATATGGTAAAACAGGAGAAAGTGAAAATATTTCTTTTGTCATAACAACCTGGATTTACCCACAGTAAATGAATGGTATTTGATGACAGTCATTCTGAAGTACTGAATGCATAGTTTATTCTTCAGGGCAAGGGACAGAGATGATTTAATGTCCTTAAGAAAACCCAAGATTTGTTTCTACAATTTAACCATTTCAATGTATATTTTTTTTACACTATAGATAATCATTAGTGTTCTGTTCTTCATATAAGGAGCCAAGGAAATAACTCCTGCTCTCCTGAAAAGTGAATAAGAAACAAAGTCTTAGAATTTGAGTGACAAGGACATTTGACACAAATTTGAAGTAAATAATCGCATTTGTATGAATATCCCTTGACTTGTCCTGAGACAAAGAAAATGGTGTGGTACCCTGATTTCTATTATTTTTAATTTCTAACATTAAATTGGCCAACACAATGAAAATAACACTAAAATACACAAGATAGGGCCAGGGATTTAGCTCAGTGGTTTGGTGGCCTGCCTCGCAAGCGCAAGGACCTGAGTTCGATCCCCGGTTAAAAAAAAAAAAAATGCACAAGATAGAAGAGATATAAAAGAGTTAGAAAGGGATTTTGTGGTGGTGATGATGACTAGCTAATAACTGAAGCACAAATATAGGCTTATATATAAGTTACTCAACTGTAGCTCTGGAGGTCACTTTCTAAATTTATAAAATGAAAGTAATGACATCTACCATCTAGCACTTCTTTGAGTACCATCTCTCTTGTACAGTGCCTCAAACACAGAAGTGATTCCGTGTATATCAGCTTTCATTTATCATAAACGTGGTATCAAATGCAGATCCATGCTTATAGTGGCCCCAGACATGTAGCTGTGTGTGGGGGGGATATTAAAAGCTATAACACGTAAGACATGATCAACAATGATAGATGATGTAGTGGCAAAATATTCAGTAATTATCTCATTGTTAAGCACTTAGAATTAAAAATTAAAGGTATATACATACATATAAAGCTATATTCAAACAAAAAATTTACAACCCAACAGTTTAGAATAAATGAAATTTACTCAGAAAGTCCAATCTTTACCTCTTATGCAGTTTTCATATCTATCAGAAAAGAAATTTCAGAAGTAGAATGGACAATTTTTTTTATAAATCTTTAGTATCTTAAAAAGCACAGACATGATTTTTCTCTCAGAGCAGAAATGATATGAAATCTTTTTTCTGTTTACAACTGCAAATTGTGACACAAGGGCAAACAGTGTATATACCATTCCAGACTAGGATACGAGGTACAAAACCTGAGAAAAGTCAGGTTACAGGAATTGAAAAAAAATGAGGGATGCAAGCATGGGATTTATGGAGCACAATGAAGGCTGGCTGCATTAACACAGAGAAGCTCAAACCCACAAAGGGCCCCTCTTCAGCAATGAGCTGTGAGCACTAGCATGGGGACAAAGTACCCAGGCTTCCTAGGGAGATGTGATCAACCTTCAATTTTTCAAATAAATAATGGTGGTAGGATAAAGTAATCTGCTACAAATTGAGAATAGTAAAGGATAAGAAGAGAAAAATAAAGATGTGGCTGTAGGGGAGCAGGGTACAAAGAGGAATTTAGAGAGATCAGAGTAATTGCCTCCATTTCCCCATGGTTTTACTGTTTCTTCATTTATGTGATGACACTGAGAACCGCCTTTCAGCAGCATTTGTACCCACTTGTCTTTGGACCAGGTACAGTAGTTGTCATACATCTAACCCATTGTTACCCCATCACTTTTTCAGGAGATATTTACTAGCCCTGGTCTCATCACAGTTCTCTGTGATATCTTCTAGTTTTTTTAAGAAGACATATATTAAATTCCCAAGTAATTACAAAAATAAAACTTGTTTCAACTTTCTTTACATTATCCAAGTCGTATCATATTCTGTGCTATTTCATAAAGATGTAGCAGAATTGCACTGGATGGACAAAATGATTTTCTAATTTCCTGAGAAGATATATTATTAAAGTATCTGATGCCCTTGTCTGAATTTTGACAAGATGGACCAGCCAAAGTTTTCTTATGGGTATCTCATGTCAGTTCAGAGACTGGTTAGCCAACTCAAAGCCAAGGTTTCCTCAGCCAATGGGAAGAGCATGATATTCCAAGTGACTCCCTTGAACTTGGTAAAAGGTGCTTTTTCTATCCAGTCCTCCAAAGCTCCACTCAAATTACTTTTGTAAAGAACTACTTATAGGAAAATACATGAGAAGGAAAATGAAGAATTGTGAAAGCTATTAAATCCACACATAAATGGTCATTACCAATCAAGGGAAGCTGAAGAGACTTCCTCTTTCATGACACAGTCTAAAGAATTTTTAACTGTTGGTTCTTAGGATGTTCTTACTAATATTTCCTACTTTAAGATGCCTCAGTGAAAAGAAAAGTTAATATGGTCACCTTTGTGGAAGTTGTTTAGGTCATACAGAAACAAAATAATGCCTGAGTCCATGTACCATTCCAGACACATAAACATTTTTTTTTCAAAAAGAGCATGTATATGTTAAAAAGAAAAAAAATAGGAATGTGAAAATATAGAATGCAAGAAAAGATGAAAGAATAAATAAAATTAGTAAATAGAAAATGTGAATAAAACACTAAATACCTTAGTTAAATCTAAATGTCTTATCGTCCAACCTTGATAAGTAGGTCAAAGATTTCGTTAGGAGTTTCAAAGTACACCATAGCTCTTAGTTGTGGGACTACTTTGAGAAGTCTCTTGGGTAATCAAATATTAATATAGACACGCAGGGTTTGAATAATGCAAAAGTTTGAAAGCACACGTTACTTCAACTGGATGTTGTGCTGAACTGGGTCTGAATGGTGTCTGTGATTTTGTTGTGCTAATGTAAGCAGGGCTGAAATGTCATACAGTAAGATTTTTGAAGGTGAATAACAGCTAAGTTAAAAGATTAAGTCAAAAGCTAAGTTAAAAAGAATTATTCTTTCTCTCTCTCTCCTTTGCTCCCTCCCTCATTTCTTTTTATGGTACTGGGGATCGAACCTAGGACCGCACACGTTAGGCAAGTGCTTTACCACTAAGCTACATATTCAACACAAAAAGGTCCTCTTGTTATCCCCACGATGAAAAAGAATCTGGTTTTAATTAATTCCATCTCCAGAAAGTGCATATCAGTCACACACTCTAAGTACTCAAAGGTTGGAGGCCCGAGTCTCAGAGATTTGAGCATCTTTATATTAGGTATGCACTCATAACTTGGTTGTTGAAATCAATTCATCCCAAATTCGTGTTTGAATACCAAAAAGTTCGAGAACTGAACATATTTTTCCCATAAGAAAAAATGGAAAACCAAATGTTTGGTTCTGGGGCCTTAAATTATACTCACAAATTAATTTTTCCAGAACTTTTAACAAATTTCACAATGATTTGTTTTGTTAATTCTATTGGGGTTCTCAGTTTTCATCTTAGCTTTACTGTTGGTACCACTAACTTTCTTTGGAGCCATGGTTATGATATCTTACATAAATAAAGTGCAAAAATAAAAAGCACAGTGACAAACGTTTAACACATGACATGGGCACTATATGTCGTCTGGGCGAGAGCGACCTTGGAGTGAAGCTTTGGCCTCCTGTGTCTGCAGCGAGATCCAACAGGTGACTCACTTCCGGCCTGTACAGGATTTTTCAAACTGGACTTTCTGTTCAACTATCAAGCACAATTAAGCTAAACTAAGAACACCAAGGAAATTTCTTTTCAAATTTTTCTGTTTGAGTAGTGGAAAGTTGGAGCTTGGAGCCATTCAATAGCCGAGGTATTACTGTATTCCTCTTACTTTTCCTATGTAAGATGCAATTAATGGCTTTCTTGCTTGGATGAATACTTCCTTCCATTCCAAAATTCCTCCCATGAAGAAACTAAAATAGTTTTGCTTCTTTAAATACTATCTTTGTATGATTTATGGGAGCGATACTCATCTGAAATAATACATTGTCATTGCATTTTTAAATGTCAATAATGATACAGTTCTTTCTTTTTCAGTAAATCTGCCCTATAATAAACTATCACCACACTACCCGCAGATAATGATATAACAATTTTCCCCTAGATATTGAAGGTGTTTAATATCTACAGACAAAAAAATGAGTAGCATACCCACCACTTAAGTTATTTTGCTGTCTATCTGATGTCCTACATGTCAGCATACACTGTCAGATTGCAATTCTCAAAACTCCGTCAACATTTTTATTAAAGGATATTATAAAGTCCACTTTAACTTATCAAAGAAAGGCCATGTAAGATGCACACTCTTTCGGATTCAAACTATGGTAACTACATCGTCTCAGCTTCAAGATAGACAAGGAACCAAGTGATACATAAACTTTACTATCTATTTATTACATATACGTAAAATAGGTTTCCTGGTCTAGATCATGGGTCCTGAATTAGTTCATGGATCATTTCCTGTAACACAGCTGGCTGAGGACTTGTTACATGGGTGTATTTACCCACAGGGACTTATAGTACCTAAAAGAACTTTTGAAATATTTTAAAGAATTAGGAATAAATTTCAACTAAGGGGGATAATTCTAATTACTTTGATGTTATCCCTTCCAATTTCATGCCTTAACCACATTTTCTGCCAAGCAAGAAAGGTATCAAGGACTTTTGCTTTTCTTTTTTCCTACAGAAAAAACTTCCCAGAGTCTTGCATCATTTTTTTTTTTTTTTTTTTTTAGAATATGAGTCCTGGAAAACAAAATAGGAGTCTGAGTTCAAGTACATACTCTTAAAACATCCCCCCACACCCCCACACCACTTCCAAGCTGCTAAATCTGGAACATTTCTAACAAAAAAATAAAAACAAAACTGATGAAAGAAGAACGCTGGAGGGAAAAGGGGCTCAAGCCAAAGGCTGCAACTGCCCAAGAAACAGGGTCACACTGACAGGGTTCATCGGACGGATTCTTAGGATTCTGCATAACACCTGTATACAAAGATCTCTGGCTTCGTTCTCCTGCCTCAAAAATATCATCTTCTGAGAGTGTAATAGATCCTCTCTCTGGTAAGTAAAACTGGCGTATCTTTGAAAGACTTGAGGGCAAACTCCAGTCCTATCTTTAAAATGTCCCAATCACATCTTCTGCTCTCCATGTCTCACATGGAAAACACCAAAAGGAAGACATGAAAGCAGCTTAAAACTTACCTCTTTTAAAGCTAGGGATATCATTTAGGTTACCTCCAGCATTTGGGAAAGTTCAATCCATTGGATTTCAATGGTATCTCTGGTTCCTTTCCAATCACCTCAACTCAACATTTCAAGTAACTTAGAAGGCCTGCAATCATTTACAAGTTATTAGATGAAGAGAAGGATTTCAGTATTTGCTGAAGTGCCAACTTTTTAGCAGAGTGCACCTATGCCATCCCTCCAAGGTGGAACTCTCATGATCTCTACCACACATTGCAAGATAAGACAGGAACCTGAAGGTACTATTCTCCTTTTTCTTTTTTATCTTGTAATACTCACTACAGGTACATTAGTGACATCTCTGAAAATTTTAACCTTTTTCCTATTTATTACACAGTGCCCTGTTAGCCTTAATTATAAATGTGTCCAGTATAGGTGCTGCCCAACGTTATTGGCATCTTAAGTGTCAAGGAGGAATCTTCTGTCTCTTCATCATCTAATTAACATCTCTTCCCATCATTCGTTTAAATTGTTTTTCCGTTTTAAATGTCAAGAGTCTACATCTCATGCAGTAGGAAAAATTCAAATGATTGCTATATTGTATTTCCTGTTCTTCTGCTTTCTTATTTTCTGATAACTACTTGAAATATTTTATTCTCTATTTCTCTTAAATGGTATTTGGAATAATGAATCTAAGCAGTAGAGATATATCTAAAGAATAGATGGGAGTTGAAACTGTTTACCCTAGATTACTGTTGAAAAACAATCAGATTGAAAATGTAATGAAGACTATGCTGGTCATGATTCATTCCTGCCCAGTAACCTCCAACCAAACACACACACACACACACACACACACACACACACACACACACACACGAGTGCGTGCGCGCGTACATGCACATACAAGTATGCATGCACGCACATGCAAATGAGACAGTCCTCAACTAATTCTGCTAATGTCAACTTTCTGATTACTAATCCTTTATTTCTCCCACACACAAACCAAACCAATGGCTAAAATACTGGTTCTCTCTCCAGTTGCTTATCCCTATGTTCATTCCACCGGCTCATTACCAATTACCCTAACTCATCTGTTTCTCTCGCATATTTCCCTCTCTGGCCCCGTGTCCCTCCAATGTACATTGACTGCCTTCAGATAACTCTACAGTAATCATGGCTCCTATAGTGATGTCAAAATGCTCAAGGAAGCCCACTTGCCAAATAAAGGTCAAGCTCCCTTCCTAACACCCATGATTCTTCAAAGTCTAGCCCCAATCTTCTCTTTCACTACTATTCTCCATAAAAACAAAGCTTTAATTAAATCAAACCATGTAAGACAGTCCCTTCCCAGCCCACATCTGCTCTTCCTGCAGTGCCCATTTGGAAAATCTCTTCTTAACCCAGTCAAGACTGCAGCTAATTCCCATGGCCTCTCCCTTGATCTCACAAGCCAGGTTGAAGTCTTTCTTATCTGAATTGCATTGCATTTTGATCCTTTGGGGCTCTTGCTATTATTGTATACCTGGAGTTTTAGTTTCTCCTGAAAATGAATTCTCTCACTGAAGAAAGCAGTAAGTTAGTACCAGCTGGGTTTGTAGGTCTATTTCAGCTGTATAACATTAAGCACAGAGCAAGCACTCACACTTAATTTTCTAATAAATATATTTGGGCTCACAGAGATCAACTCCCTCCACTGGAGCATATTTATTCCCAGAGCCAATAATAAGAGAACAAGCAGATGCTTTGTCATCCCTGGGGCAATATGAATAATATTAAATCACATTAAAACATAAAATGTATTGAGATATATTTGGTTGTTTGGGGAGGAGTTGGTTTAATGTTCTTGGATCCCAAAAATTTTTAAGCAAGAAAAGTAGGTGTGCTGGGTTAAAAAAAAAATTATTTCATAATGCATCACTTTAACCAGAAAACCATGGTAGGCAAACAGCTAAGCCATTCAACAAATGCCTTCAGAGTCCATGGAAAAATAAAATGCTCAATCATAATTAGGTTATATTGTTCATTAAAATATACTTCCAGCTGCACCCAAAACAATCTTGAAAGGAGCTGAATCTCAGCATTCAGCAATGATTTGTAAAGGAGAAACAGAGCCATGTAATTCATAAGTTTTCAATTACATGTCAATGTGATGTGTCTTCCATGTCCTTCCCTTTCTTGTCTTTATCCCACACACCCCCTTTTCAAAGGCTTCGCAGCAGGGCAGGAGTTTATAGCCCTAAAGAGAAATGAGAGGTTATGGATTTCAGTTTTTGAAGTTATTTAAGGCAAAATTTCCTTCCTAAAACTTTGGGCAATGGAAAGCCCATTAGGTAATTATCTCCAACCCAAGAGACTAACTCAAGATTGTTCCCCACAGTTCACTATCCAGCAATTTTCCAGCCTACTTCCCTGAGGAAATGTTAAAGTCATCTCCCCTAAAGATACTTTCAAATTTACCCTGAACCTGGTACCACTATAAACCTTTAAATGTAAACTATATAACAAGACTTGAGCTGAAATTGCAAACAGTCATTAAAATCAGGATCTCTGTTTTTTTGTTTTTTTGTTTTGTTTTTTTTGCAAGGGGGCAAGACAATCCTAGGCACAAATGAAAAAGACTGTATAAGGTTTATATACATTTCTGAGTTAGTTTCACTATAGCTGCTATAGCACAAGTTTAACATACAAGCTTTTTTTATTTTGGCTTTGTCATTTTCCAAACAAGTAACAAGTTCTCAGCTAGGACACAAAGATTTTAGTTAGAATTTTTCTACGTTGACACCAGGATTATAAGGAAAAGACTGCAGCATTTTTAAAACCCTCAAACAACTAACAAGTAAGAAGAGGAGCAATATTCTCACAAATCTAGGACCTGCTGTTAGTGTTACAAGGAATCAGTTTCTCAAGGGCTGAGACCGTGATGTATAGCCTGCTTGTGGTACTCAGTACACAGTACTAGGATCATGGCATGTTGGGGTTGATATCATGGCTACACAATTCATTAACATATAATTTCAGATAAGTTAAGTGAGGTCTTTATACTTCTGTTTCTCATATACAAAATGGGCAGGACAGCAGCTACCACATAGACCTCATAATAAGCTTGACACAACACATACACAATGCTTAGCACAAAACATCTCATGGCCCAGAATGACTCCCAGTAAACAGTAATAGCATTTCATATCTTTAAATCACTATTAAACCTCAGAGAATGGCAGTACTTGCACTTAGAAAGAGCTTGATTGATATATGCCAACTGATACATAGGTTTTCTTTTAGTTTTGCACTTTGGTCTTCTCATTACCCTTTCCTGTTTTATTATCTATTTGTTCATAATGCTAGTGGTCTTGTATTTAGAGAACATTTTTTATCTTATGACCCTATCTGCTTTATAAATTCTATGTATGAATGTTGTTCATATATTTATGTATATGCACATACAGTTACACAAATAGGAACATACACACATATGAGTGAACAATCTTGATCTATTACAAACTTCTTGACTATACATTCCAAACATTTAAAACATTCTTCCGGTCACTGAGGAAAACCATGTACATTTAATGGTGTGTGTGTGTGTGTGTGTGTGTGTGTGTGTGTGTGTGTATTAAACATGACATCTCTTTATTACACAATTTTTCTTTAAAAGTTTTTAAGATGCATTAATACTACTTTTATCTTAACAGTCTCGTCAATAAAGCTTATCTATGATTAATTCAGGATCTTGGATTCTTTTGCAAGATTAGTCATGATATCAACATTTTAAAAGTCTTGTCTGACCGTCCATATTTGGAAATGGAGAATATAGGCCATAGTACAGAAGTTCTAATAGATCATAGACAGAAGGCAGAAACTTCTGAGTTTCTCTTTTACCTTCACCTTCCATCTCTCAGCAAGAAGACAGCAGACCAGGCAGGAAATAATGTATGCACTCTTAGCCCAAAGCCTACCAGGGTGTGAGCTCCCTTCCCCTGAAACCAGATATTTTTTTTATCTGCTTCAGATCTGCGGCTTCTGTGGAGGGCTTAACTGCAACTAAGAGATGTCACTGCTTTAACAGTTTATGGAATTACTAATAATTGATCTGACTTATTTCAAGTATCCAGACCCAAAAGAATTAAATCTCAGACAAGTTCAGGAATTTACAATGTGATATTGTCTATTCAGAATTCATCAATAGTAGAAAACTAGAAATCTTTTCTAGAAAGTCGGGAATATAATCCCCTTCCAATTTGAAGATTCTATAACTCAATAAAATCTGTTCTCATTGTGTACCATTTACCTTGAAATTGTCTGCCAAACAATTCTTCACAAAGCAAACTTGCTTAAAATTTGCATCTTTAAAAAACAGCACAGAGAAAAAATTTGACTAAGAGTAGCATGCTCTCTATAAATTCCAAGTACTATATAATTACCCTTAAGCTTTATAGTTGGTTTCCTTCCTAAAGAGCCAATAAAATAAGGGAGTGAACAAGTTATATTAAAAATAAAGGACAATGCTAATGAAGTTAGTGTCTTACATGACATGTTTAAATACACTAAGGGGAGGACAGATCAACTGAAAAGAGCCCCCTGCAAAGAGGAAAGACCAAATTTAAAGTGCACTGGTAAGAGAAAGGGAAGCAGAAGCCATCCCACAGGTGAGAAAGGGAACAAGGAATACATCATGGCTGGTAGATTAGTTTCCTTTCTCTAAGCGGGTGTACTTCCCTGCTCCACTCAGCAACAGGAAGGAGGAGAGTCACTTTTGGCACCAAAGCAATAAACTTGGCCATGCTTGTGACAACCCTGCCCAAGGTCTCCCATCGCTGCCCAAAGGTGAAAAGGTACCTTGCATGGCTGCTTCTTGGGCAATGAAAAGGAGATCTGAGTGTGCTGAAAATTAGCACCTGATGCAGGCAAAAGGTAGTGGTGAAAGGAAGGTGTGACAATAATTACAGAAGAAACGGGAAGTGCACAGGCTTAATTTAAGGTCTCAAAGTAAAAGTCATGCACCCTGAGAAAAACAACGTGGGACATTAGTAATTTATTCCTCCCTCTCCAAATGTCTGTATTGCCAAATGAGAAGAGACGGGTAGTGAAGAAAGAGATTCTTTTTAACAGTCTCTGTAGGGGTTTAGGAAGAAATACTCTTAAAGCTATCAGAGGAAAGTTCACCTGCAATTGCTTGCTTGTTCATTACCAAACCAGTCAAAGTTCCTCTGATTCTGGTGCATCATCAGGTTTAGGAACCACAGGTTAAGAAACAGTTTTCACACCAGGACAGCAGTCATCACCAAGGTCCACAAGGCCAAGAAAGAGCAGAGGGAAGAGAAGAGAAGGGGAAAGGGAAGAGGGGAAACGATGACAGAGGAAAGGGGAGGGGAGAGAGGAGAGGAGGGAAAGGGAAATCAAAGGGGAAAAGGGAGGGAAGGGAAGGGCAGAAAAGGGAAGGGGAGGGGAGGCAGGAGGGGAGGAGAGAGAAAGGAGAGATGGTTCCAATGCTGTACTTGCAGCCAAGTAAATCCTTTGAGTTTCCCAGAAGACATGATTCAGAGGAAGGTAGTTTCTCATTAATGTCACGTCAAAGAAAAACCACAATCGCAAGATTCCTAAAAAGGGATTATAAAGTTCTAGTCCCAATTCTGCAGCTGTTTAACCATATCACTTTGAGGCAATGCAGATGGCTAGAGTGGTCCAGATGGTCACAAACAAAAAGCTCTTGAAGGCAAAAGATTTCCTTCCATTCGATTCTGTTTTACTGACCCTGCCCCTGTGCAGATCCACAACTGAGTAGAAAGAGCTCCCATTTCCAAAGATTGTGCAAATACTGGTCTTAGGCAAAGCGGCTAAATTAATTGTCTATATTTTCTCCTCTGACAGCCACTTCCTTTCCAGAGATGGATGGTTTAAGGCTATGTTTTCCTGGGACCTCTGCAGAAGCTTCACTTCAACGAAGTGGCTCCTTGGCCCTTATGATCAGCTCAAAGCTCTCCAGACCTTACTAATTCATAGATAGGTAACTGCTGAAAATGGAATAACGTAACCCCAGATAAACCAAAACATCTCTGAAAGAAACTCACAGGATACTCACATGGAATTTTAAAGTTTGTTAAAGCAAAATAGGAAGATTTGTTTTGCCAAGGAAAATAATAGCACTTTCAACATACTCAGTTTGTTCTTAGGGCCTTTCTGGATAGTAATAATTCAAAGTAGTAGGTAAGAGTAAATTAAATTGCATCTGCTTATTTTTATGTCTTTCCCCCAAAAGCTGTAGATTTCCTCAGAATAAGACCATGTCCACTTTGTTCATCACATATCCCTGCAGGCTTCAGAAAGTTTGGTACAAGGCGGCACTCAAATTTCTTATTTAATCATAAATTAATGTGAAAGTAAAAAAAAATCATGAAATACAATTTATGAGTTATGAGTCTTTCCCCAGTAGATTTTGTCTTTTTTCAGATCGTTTCTACTTTAATTACTACTAAATAAATTTTAATTCATAAGCATATTACCAGAGAAGTAAAAGTTGGTAAAACTACAATAAGGAAAAACACCAGACTGTGGACAGTCTAGAATCACATCACCAATGGGAAATTTTGTGTCAGTAATTCCATCAATTACTTTCAGTTGTTTTAAGAGTAAATACTTGCCTTTTTGTCTTTAAACATGGCTGAAAAAGTTGAGACGTATAATTGGATAGAAACATGTAATATGACAAGATATATTATAAAGAGTATATAAGCAAAACTATGATCGCAAACATATTTAGGTTCCCTCCCTTTTGTGTTAAACCATCAGAAAGTGAGCCAGCATCCTTCCAGCCCAGGCTTCTCATCTGCAAAGATGAGCAACAACACCTACCTCTGAGAAGACAGAGCTAAGGTCGTATCTGCGCCATTGTCAGTTTCCAGTAAATAGTGATGCTTATTTTTGTTGAAGTATTTGAAATATTTTTCCCGATTGAAGGAGAATTTCCTGGATATGTGTGTTTACTAAAACTGTCTCAAGAAAACACATGTACAGTAGACTATGATTGATCCAAGTAAATACAGCTACTTTATCACATTGCTTCATTGACTTGACTTTCTGTAGCAATATTGTGAGGGTGGATGTCATTCTAGTAAACTGGTGCAAAAGACACATTATTTGTGCCTAAAAATTCTGTTTGCAAATTTCTTTAAGAAATGACAGCTAGACCCAGAATATTTCCTTTCCTTTTGCCTCATCCACACAAAGAAAATATAAGCATTGCCTCTGACTCACTGAAGTAGAAACTGATTCACAGACCCCTTCCCTCAAGCCTCAGTTGTTTTGCTCTTTCAAAGCCCTATCTATCCCTTCAGAGTAAGCCACTTTTCACAAGTAAGGGCTTCTCAGTGCTTCAGAAGTCAGCTCTATCAATTATGGAATCCTGAAATAACAGGTATACTTTCTTTTTTCCCTTTTGGTGTACCTAACAGGCTGTCAGAAATTAATTCATAAAGGAATAAGCCAATAGCTCCAAATTAAGCGAGCTGTTCATGTCTGCCTGAAATATGACTTTGTTTCTAATACTGAACCATCAATGTACAAAACTGATTGACTTATTATCTTAAAAGTGACTGGATGTTAACAGTATAAAACTCCATAGAACTTTCTATAAAGGTACTTTATAACAGGTCTATGTTACAATAAATAATACTCAGATGAAAAAATAGAAAAATATTCCTTTGGTATTCATATACTAGTTTGTGTTTATCAACAGCAAGAAATTAATGTTTAAAGATCTGCTTATAAATAAGAATTTAAAATGTCACATAATTGGTTTCTACTATAATAAAAAAGTGCTAAAAACAGACAAATATCCTTGCAGAAACTATATTTCATTTTGTATTGCGAACATCACCAAAAGAATAGTTTAGGGTTCGCCCATAAAGTAAGAATTAAAACTGTTCACACCAGAGAGAACAGTGAATCTTGTTACTTAAAAATAATAACAAAACTTTCATTCCCAAGGTTTATACAATCAAAATTTTAGGAGCAAAAGAGATCAGAGGCATCCCATCATGCGTTATGAACCGCAGGCAATATAAAAAATCCTCCAAGGTAGACAGGTGAAAATCTACTCTATCTTATACAAGAATTATAGATTTGGGATCAGTTAATGATATCTGCAGTTATTTGCAAAAGTAGTGTCTCATTGTTTAATTAATACTAAAACCTCTTGGTTGTAAATTCTCTCCAGAGAATTCCATACAACAGCCTCACATAACTGTGGGAAGGCTGGTTGTTAGCACTGCAAGGTTTTATAAGGTATTTGCACTGCCTTTAAATCTGCTTCATCATAATGACACCATCTTTTCATGCTTCCCTCTTGCATATGGAACTGAAGGAGAGAAGATGAATTTCTTTGTAACAGTGATTTCTGTATCAATCTTTTGCAATACTCTCAGGCTACACACACAAAACCAAGAAGCCTCTTAAAAGAGGTGATTTATGAACTTATAAAATCTGAGAAGTCAATCAATATGTAATGAAGTAAAAAAAAAAAGAAAAAAAGAAAGAAAGAAAAGCAGGCAGGTGTGACAGAGCACTTGGTCGATGGCAATTACTGACATGCCTGGATTGAAAGCATTCAGTTCACTTACTAAGACCTCCAATTCTGATAAACACTGATTGATGAGTGAGAGACACATTTCAGATTGCACGTGCCTCTTCATTTTCCCTTCTCCTGAGTCACAGGTGGTGGATCTGTGCTTATGAACATGGCAGGTTTTGTCCTCATCTCTCATTCCCTCTTCTGATCATTTTCATATAAATGACTCCCTATGAGTTCACATGAGGTAATACTGTTTGTTTCCAGAGTGAAGTTGCCACCACAATGCTCCCACACTTCAAGAACAAACTTCAGGTACTTTAACTTACCACACACACACACACACACACACACACGCGGGCGCGCACACACACACACACACACACACAGAGGTTTCCAAAATGCGTACCGCCACCTTAAAATTCATCCTGAAATGCTTAAAATGCTGAGATACTTAGCATAGATCTCAAATTTTAAAATACTGGATCGTAAATCTTAAAAAGATTTATATGATCCTGGATAATCCACTGACCCATTCTGAGCCTAAATTCATTTGTAATAAAAGAAAAAACAGAATCACGTTCAAGTTATTTGCAGTCCCAAAATTCCATTATTCTTATATCTTATTAACATCATTAATATATCTGTGTTGCTGAAATTTATTTTTTCCTCTTAGGATCTATGACCTATACAGGTCATTTTAAGACCAACCTCTTTTCTGACTCAAATGTATGTAAATATCTCTTCCTAATGTAGTAAGCTATGAAATTGTATGTTTGAATTAAATGTGCTGTTCCCATCAGTTTTTGGCCTTTTCCAATAATTATTATTTCTTATAATGACAATATATAAACAAACAAAATTGGGCAAAATTTGAGTAGATATCAAGTAAAGTTTAAATTTCTCTGCGCAAATTTAGTCAAGGGGGAAGCCTTTATGTATTTTAGCAAAATAGATATTGTATTCAAAACATCCTACAGCTATTCTAATAATCTTTCCCCAACATTCATTACCTTTCACATTTACATCTTTCCTTTGGCAATTCAAACTGGAGGAAAAATATGCAGAGGATAATGTCATCTGCATGAGACATGAAATCAAGTGTGGGATGTGTTCATTCAAATACTAAATAATGATACACTCTTGCAGTTTATTTTCTCTAATTTCTGAACCACTACATGGGAATGTAAGTTTTAAATTGAGCCCTTTCTGGAAAAAAAAAAACTTCAATGACTATTAAAACATAGTTATTTTTGCTGTGGGAGAAAGAAAAAGGTTATACAAGATGGGGAAAAGGGAAGGATTTGGGAAATAAAGCTGAAATAATTTTAACCATTTTAAATTATTTTTATTTTTTATGGTTACATAATTAACTGTGCATATTTATGGGCTAGAATGTTTTGTTTCATAAATATGAAACTCTGTACTTTTATCTTCATGGTTAGTATGTTTTAAATCCCCTTCTCCATTTTGAGTTGCGTAATACATTATTAACTATATTTACCCTCTTATGCAATAGAACACCAGAACTTGGTCATCCTACATAACTCTAACATGCCACCTTTAATGAACATTGCTACATTCCTCTCTCCCCTATATTCTCTCTAGCCTCATAACCACTATCCTATCTTTACCTTTCATGAAATCAACTTTCTTGGTTTGAGCTCATGTTACATCTGTCTTTCTGTGCCTGTTTATTTCACTTAAAGATCTCTAATTTCACCCACATTATTACAAATGACAGAATTCCATAATTTTTATGGTTTTATTCCCACTGTGTACATCCATCACGTTCTCTTCGTCCATTTATGAATTGATGGACATTTGGTTGATTCTGTATCTTGGTTACTGTGAATAGTCCTCCAGCAAATACAGCAGTGCTGATTTCCATTCCCTTGGATATACTCACAGTAATAAGACTGCTGGATCTCATGGTACTTCTGTTTTACATTTTTAAGGAAACCCTATCCTATTTTCCACAGTTGCGTTACTAATTTACATTCTACTGTCAATGTAAGAGTTTCCTCTTCTTCATATTCTTGGAAGCATTTTTTCTTTTTGTCTTTTTCATAATAGCTATTTAGTCAGGGTGAAGTGAAATCTCATTAATAATTTAATTTCTCTAATTATAGAGATTTTCAGCCACTTGTCTTCTTACATATTTTTGACCATGTGCATGCCTTCTTTTGACAAATGGGTATTAAGGTTTTACCTCTTTTTAAAAATATATATATTTGATTTTGTTGATTAGGTTTGCTATTGAGTTCCTCAGACACTCTGGGTATTAACCCCACATCAGATGTATAGTTTTTAAATATTTTGTGTTGTGTCTTAGCTCTGATGATTCCCATCTTTTCTTTCTCTCTTTTTTCTGTGGCAAAGCTATTCAGTTTGATGTAGTCCCACTTGTCAATTTTTGCTGATGTTGATTGTGCTTTGGTGTTATAGTCAAAGAATCTTTGCCCCAAACAAATCTTCATGCATTTTTTCCTAACTTCATGATTCAGGGGCTTCTACATAGAACATTAATCCATTTTGAGGTAATATTTATTTATGGTGAGAGACAAGAACATTTTCATTACTTGCCTTTAAACCTTAAACTGTCATCTAAATACTCTTCCTACTCAAATTACTATGGTAATTATCTATATGAAATTTCTAGTAGATCTTGTTTTTTTTCAGAAGAAAATCTACAGTCAGAAGGTAGAATATAAAAGACAGGCAGGCCTAACATTTTACAACCAGCAGGCTTCCTCAAAGAAGTCATCTGTAATACATAGTAAGTCTACCAGTAAATGTTCAGCAATGCCTAACAATTGGTAATTCTTCTTATGGAGGGGGACTTGCTTTCTCTTTTATAGAAGAAATTGGAAAATGGCTCCCTTCTGATTTGGAAAGGATAGTCACTGAAGTTTAAGGTGCCAACACAGATACCCTGTGTCTGTAATTTTTCTTCATGCTTCTCCCAGGTGGAAAAAATGAGGAAAGAGAGTGAAAATGTAGAGTGAATTACTTCACCAGGTACAAAAGGTATATACCAAACCAGGAAAGGTCAGGAGAAGACACAAACAAGCAAGAACTTGAGACCCTCCCAAATTCCAGAAGAAGACAGGGTTGCAAGGCTCCGTCAGGTACCAAAGGCTAACACAGGTAGAGAAGCCGGTCTCCCTGACATGGTCAGAGCCGTCTTCTACAACATTTAATGTGATTTCAGGATCTAACTCACCTAACTCACTCACCTGAATTCCTGATAACACTCACCAAAATTCTGCTTTGAATGCCTAATTCCACAGCGTTCTACTCAGCCCCTTATTTTTCCTTGGAATTGCCCTATCTCCGAAATCACTAAGGAATACTAACATTTCTAATAATTTCCAATCTTCTACCTCTCTAAATCATGTATCACTCCCTTTGAACTTGTCCTCCACCTTTGCTAATAGTTCTAATCCTTCAACAAGTGACAAATGCACCAGTCTTTAGTTTCTCTTAATAAACCCATTCATGGGCATTTTAAACCATATCACTTCACAACTGACCTATGTCTCTTGACAACCTGTAATAACTCCTCTATTTGTTCTGCTTTGTTTTCTATGTTTCTATACTGTTATGGACTAGAAGAAAGTTTTATATACCACTGTCATGTTAGTGTTCTACCATGGGCATTCCAACCCCAACATACCCCTCATTCCTGCCCGTGAATGCTGCTTTTGTGTTTGTCAGTTTTCATCATTGTGACAAAATATCTAAGATAATATACTTTGAGGGGGGTTGAGACAGGGTCTCACTGTGTAGTTCAGACTGCTCTGGAACTCACTGTGTAGCCCAGGCTGGTCTCGAACTCACAGTGACCCTCCTGCCTCAGCCTCCCGAGTGCTGGGATTACAGGCTTGCGCCACCACGGTGGCCGATAATATACTTTTTTGTTTTTGTTTTTTTTGGTACCGGGGATTGAATTCGGGTCCTTACGCTTGCAAGGCAGGCCACCGAACCACTGAGCTAAATCCCTGGCCCTGATAACATACTTTTAAAGAGGCTCACAGTTTTGGAGATTTCAGTTCACAATCGATTGATCTGTTTTGTAGGGGCTGTTGGAAAAGCAGTATATTACGATAGTAGTACATGGCAGGGGACAACATTTACTTCATGTGGTTGGAAAATGAAATAAGAAAATAGAGGCAACTAATATCTTCTTCAAGAGCACACCTCCAATACCCCATCCCTAAAGGTTTCATAACCTCCCAATGACACCATAAGGACCACCCTTTAACACATGGGTCTTTGGTGAACACTCACCAAAACCAGAATAACACTTGGATTTGTGCACTCAGTGCCACATTCCCAACTCAAATCCTTTATTTCCTTGGGGTCTCTATCTTTTTAATAATCATTTGACTCTAACCTAGCATCTAAGAAATAACTTGGGAACACCCTTTTTTTCTTGTAGAGTGAACTTTGCCTATTCTTTTCTGTTTGTTTTTGGTACCAGGGATTGAACTCAGGACCTTGCGCTTACAAGGCAGGCAGCGGAACCAATGAGTTAAAACCTCAGCCCTCACCTATTCTTATTTTATTGTCTTACAGAAAATAGTTCTCCAGGTCCATGTGCACCATCTCTGGGCTCTCTTAATCCCCTGTCATCCTGTTTCTTTGTTGAAGAATTTTTGCCAATAAATATCTCTCTTCCTTTGTATTTTTATCTGCTCTCTTTTCAGCACATTCTTCTTAACTGCTGGAGCACCACTTTCTGGTAGACAATATGTTTACAGCCCAACCCCTTTGCTCCCCGCCTTTTCCTCTCTGCCTACAAACATACTTGTTTCCCTCTTTTCATAAAACTTTCCTGGACCCAAGTTTCTCCTTGAGCTTTAGTCCCAACCCGCTTCTTTACTTCAGAGACAAATTTCTTGAAAGAGCATTCAAAATTTGCTGCCTCCACCTCCTTCTCCACTCAGCTCACTGCCTTCTGGCAGGCATCTCTCCCCATCACTCCATTGACACTGCTCAGTAAATAGTCAGTCTTTTTACCCTAACTGCCAAATCCAAACATCTAATGGCATTTTTCAGCTTTCATCTACTCCTGCATCCTTAATCACCGTGAGAGTAGATGAGAATGACACATGCGTTCATTGAAAATCTCCGATTCCTCGGCTTCAGAGGACCTTTTTGGTCCATCATTGCTCAAACTCCTTTTCCTGCGGTTCCTTTTGTCTTCCTAATTACAAACCTGGATAATCTCGGAGTACATGAATCTCAGAGTTCATGGATATTATGTCCAAGATCCAAATCAGCCAATGGCTAGGTTTTACAAATAAAGAGTTAGGGAATATAGTCACGCTTAAGCACCCATCTATGGCTGCCACCAAGCTACACAGGTGAAATAAGTAGCAATAATAGAAAGGCCAACAAAGTCTACAATAACTTTCTGATTCTTTACGAAATTCTCTGGAGAATCTTCATAGTGATACCCAGAGGGTGGCTAGACCCACAGCATTGACATTACCTGGGGTCTTGTAAGAAATGCAATTCTTGAACTCCACCCTCATGCTACCAAGTCAGCAATTATGAGGCAGGACCCAGGGATTTATGTATTATCAGATCCTCTGGGTGATTATGATACTTGTTAATATTAGAAAACTGCTTGTCTATGCAGTCATGTTGGACAAGCTCCAGGACTTCAAGGGTCATCCATGCATCTACTAGTGACTCTTGAATCAAGCTCTACTGCTACGTTCTAAATTATACTTTATACTCCAACTAACTGCCAAATACTCCTTCAGTCATTCTGAAAACTCATGCTCAATGCCCTTTATAGAAAAAAGCTGTGATCTGCGCAGGGACTGGGTTGTCAGACAGAAGTGTACCTCATGAAATAATTGGGGTACACAGATGGAAAAAAGGTATTCATTATTAAATAAAAATTTCAAATTTAAACAGGAGTTCAATATTATTTTTATTTACTTAATGTACTACTCCATTGCAGGGATCATAAAGTAAGCACTGAAAAGGTTTCTACTGAAAGGAATCGTGAGGCCATGGCATAAATGCAGTACAAGAAAATATGATAATCTCAAATCTTATAATTCAAAAATCTCCTTCCTCCTTCTTATGTTATTTAACAGCTACAAGGTCTTTGGTGATTAAGCTCCCCAAATTTTACTTCTATATATCCAGAAAAGAGAATTCTGACTCTAGAGATGAGGGAAGAGTGGTAAGGCAGAAAGGAGCATTCTAATTAAGCATGTGTAAAAGAAAAGGTTCCAATATGAGCTTTGAAGGACAGATAAAGAAGACTTTAAGTATACTTGTATCCTCCTTTGAACCTTGATTTTTATCAATTGTTATATGCAATGAACAGTAACAGCTGAACTCTAACTATTTTAAAGTATTTCAATAAAGATTGGTTCCACTGTTTAAATATGACTCCTAATGAAAATTCCACAGTTTAGAATCTGGATCTAAAATTAAAGGCAAGTTGTGGTTCCAACTTCAGGCCATAAACCAAAGAACTGCACCTCATCTGGTATCATTTTACTCTATCAGCAGGACAAGGATCCAGGAAAAACTCTGTCACATTTTATTTACTAACACGATGACATAAAAATGTCTATTTACCATCATCCTTTGAAATAAGAAAGCAGAATTCTAAAACAATGGCTTAGGAAAGATACAAAATGTTTAATCTATTATTTTGAAGTATCCTAATAGTTTTATTTTTAGGAAAAAGACACCTTTCTAAAACATAAAGCAAAATGATTTTTTTAATCAAGACTTCCATCTAACTGAGCAAACACGTTTTTTAGAACTTTACCCAAAAGCCACAAAAGAAAACTTACTGCCATTATAATTCACCCACACCTGAACACTTTCAATTGAATTATCTATGGTAATGTAAATAAGAACAGTAGAGACAAAAGAAATTCAGCTCTTACCTCAATTTAACTAGCATATACATTACTCTTTAAACTTTGTCTCCTTTTTTCCTGTTAATCAATATTGTTTGATTTTGTTTCAACAGCTCCTACACTCAACATCTGGTTTAGGTGAAAAAGCAAAATAATAGGAAACAGGCAGCTACCATCAGGATAATGTGTAAATTAAATACAACTATTTTCTGGTCTTACATTGCTAACAGTGTTTCATATGTTCAAGTTTACAACTCATAAATTGTTTCTACAAGAGATTAACTTGTAAGTGATCCTTAAAGGAAAAAAATTTAACTACTATGAATTAAAAAAAAAACACTTCTTCAAAACTAATTTTTCCTAAAAGATACTCAATAAATAGAATTTCCTTCTAGTTATTCCTTGGATAAATAAGAACTGTCAGGATAGATCAGGAAGAACAGGTTAAGACCTTTGACTCCTAAATTAGTAACAGTGAAAAACAAGTTATACTCAGCTGCTCTATCAAGACTTGCCAGCATTGAAGTCCTGCTTTCAGAAGTGGACATAAGATGCAGATTTAAACCACTTCTATGTAGTCTAGACACATCCCTGTCCTAATGAGTAGAGCACAGACACAGTAGTGATCATCACTTTAACATTTTTTTGTTTTGGGTACATTTAAGGTTTACAATATAATGACAGTCATTGTTGGACATTTGTACCTTTACATAACAGACCTTGGTTCTTATTTTTTCCCCATTCCCCTGCCTTCAACCCCTCCCTCCCTATCTACAAGGGCTTTGTTTCTATTATTTTTCATTTTCTCATATTAATTTCCTTCCCTTCTTTCCTTTTCTGGAGAGTCACAGAGAGGATGCATCTCATTCTCCTAACCTTAAACTCCTTGAGGGCAAATGATCTCTTTGCCCCTCCTAGGACCCATTATGTTGCCACTGTATACCAGGGCTCTGTGGATGATTATAAGATAATAATAACACAGCTAGGAGGTGTGGAACTATACGCAAAGGGTATTTTATGCTTTCACTTTGGAAGTGGCACTTATTTGACCTTTCAAATATTGTTCCACCATTTTAACCACTAGTAGTTTTCTAATACCTTTCATCAAAATCATGAAGGAGTAATGCTTCTCTCAGCAGAACTCAAGATAACCTGTCTTTAACAGATGTCTGATCAGTTCCTTCACTACCAAGGTCAGTAAGTAAGACACTTACTAATAGACACTGATTTAAAAAAGGCTAACATAGCATCTTTTAAAAACTTTGATATAATTTCTTACCAGAGATGCTTCCTTAATCTTTGAAAATAAACAAATTACCCACCGTAGAATTTTCAATGCTAAGAGAAATAGTTGCTCAAATTACTTGTACCATCAATGTCATCATCTTTTTTTTTTTTTTTTTTTTTTGGTACTGGGATCAAACTTGGGACCTTGCCCTTGTGAGGCAGGTGGTGGAACCACTGAGCTAAATCCCTGGTCCTCAAATTCTTAATACATAGACGACAGCCAAACTTCTTCCCAGTTCCTAAGAATCCTTACATGAAGTGTGTGCTGTGCTTTCACTGATTTATTTTAACCAAAATATCAGTGTAAACCCAGTATCTAGACAACTCTGTATTAGCAGCTTTGTAAGGAAAATTCAGTGTAACAAAATAATATGAAGGGAATAATTATGTAATGAGTTAACCATTTAATATATGGCCAATTTCTTCAAATGTAAAAATCCCATCCAGACTGGATTTATAAGAGGAAGAAATTATATTTTTCTAATCAGGATTCTTTTTTAAAAAAATACACCTACAAGACTTAGTGGATGAAAACATAAGAAGTAAATTAATTAATAAACACATACCTAAGCAAGCAAATGAAAACCAGCAATATTCTGTCTTCATTAAAAGTCATCAGTTTGTAACTGAATTACAATTAGATCCCTACCTTCAGTAACTACTTTCTGTTAAAACTGCCGCTAAATCAGATGAAATAAAATTTGAATTTCAGACAATTTGATTTTAAAATAAGTATTATATGACATTATAACATTTGCCAAAACAGATCCAAATTTTTCTATGAAATCTATAAGAACTCTTCACAGATGTTGAGTAAAATCTAAAAATACATTATTTAGCACTGATAAAAATACTTGAGACAGCACAAGAAAAACATCACAAATGAGCTTTCCCTATACTATCTTAGCATACAAACAAATGTGTCTTGCAAATAAAAGTTTTGCATTCCTTGAGGCATTACAGTACTGAGAAAAAGAAGAGGGCTACACAGAGGTCCCTGCAATGAAAATGTCCACTACAGAAAAACTGTTAAATCAGCAGCCTCAAATAGCAGTTCCAAAGGCAACAAAGAGTTAAACACCTAACGTAGCTCAATAATGAATGCTTAGTAAGTTTGGCCAAGGAATATCAAGTAGATACCAGGACTGGAGCAACTGCTAAAGGGATGACCTCCTTGAATCTCATCTGCATAGCAATGAGATGTCACAAAAGCATTAAGTCTGAAACTGCAATGCTGTTTCTAATCCATGCTTTATTTTGTTGTGACATTAAGCAAACTGCTTTTTAAAGTAAAAACAGAAATGATTCCAGCAATATGACAGAGGGGTAGAGTACAAATGTATATTAGAAAACAGGCTGGAAAACAGTGCTACAAGTCACTTCATGAGCAAAACCAGTTGAAAAGAACAATAAAATAACTTTGAAGGATATTTCCCAAAGTGAGACCAGGTAAGTAAGTTGCTGGCTTTTTGTCAACTGATACATTTGGTATTTGAGCCAAGAATAATGCATGTCTACTCACAACAGACAAACCAATATGTCAATAAAATGAGCCAAACTGTCTCAAAGTGTATCTGTTACAGCCTCAGGCTGTTGTCTATAATGATGCAAAAGCCTTCAATTGCAGTTTAGGACTTGTTTTGGCTTTGTGTGTTTTATTTTAAGGAATGGTGCTTGCAAGTATCATTACCATTAATTACTAAAAAGGAAGGGTGGGCTTTTACCTCTATCAGTAACAAATGCAACTTCTTTTTAATACACCAGATTAAATAACACATACAACTAATGTTGCAAAGAGAACAAGGGAATTCAATCCCGGCACCAAAATAAATAAATAGAACAAGGAAAAATAGCCTTGTAATAAAGCTTTTGTGCTACTAGCATTTACAATCTAAAAGATGTTCAATAAAATCTTGAATACTCAACCTCCACCTATATTCTTAAAAGAAGAGCAATATCCAAGCTTTAAATGTCACAAGTTCATCACTTTCAGAGTCTTGTACAAGTTCAAATTTCAAACGTAGGCACGGTGCAATTAAATGAAATAAAAAACAAAAGCAAAATCTCCTCCATGATGCTGTGAACAACCAACTTATACAGTGAAGGTGGTTTTGCTGCAGAAACTAACAAAGAACATAAAGTTATTTATTCACTTCTGCCATTTAGACAAGCAAAAGAAAAATGAATTCTAGCTGCCTATTATTACTGAGCCACCTTTCCAAAGGCATAAAAATAACTCTCTTGCCTTAATGATTTTGATGGAAACTCAAGTTATTCACCAGACATTATGATTCTACTTCAGGCAATGAAATTAATATTTCAGTAAATCCTCTTCCATGAAACAGGAAGCCTTTAGTAATGACCTTGGACCAGATAATAGGAAAGGCAGGAAAAGCAGGGTCCAAAGCCAGAGGGTAATTGTGATTCAAAGCCTCTTTTATGCAAATAAGACCCCCTAATCAAGCTAATGCAATTTTCTACATTTTATCCTCCATTTTTTTAATTTACTTTCAGCTGAGAAGCCCAAATCAGAAAACGGTAGATTTCCAACTTCTTAATTCAGCCTGTCCTATGTAAAAACAGCCATGCAGAAATGCATGACAGTCACTCAGAATCTATTAGTTCACTCTCAGGAATAACATGTCATGGTTCCAGAACTCTTCTTCCTTAAATCAAGCCATAAAACAGAACTGTTACTCTAACCTTTCCCCCTTTTCTGTGTGAGAACAGGATTGTCAAATTGTAGGCCATGTGACTCTTGTTACAAAGGGTCTTGGCCCACACGCACAAGGAACAAATGATAGAGCGGTCCACAGGAGTCTGGACAGGTATCCCCTCTTCAATCTATGAGCGAATATCCCTTTTATACAATCACATCTGTATGCAGCTGCCCATACTTCATCAAAGCTAAGCCAAAAAACAGTTTTCCCTGGGTCTTTGGTTACTCATTTTAAAAGACTCCTGTGTCACATAAAACTTGGATTAAATTAATTTTTTATGTTTTTTCCTGTCTGTGTCATTTTTATTTCAGACCTTACCAGAAACCTGTGAGAGACAAGGAAGCTTTTCTATCCCTAGGAAATCAAAGTTATTTGCCCTGGACTTTCAAGTATTTAACAGAACACTATAGTCTGGAGAAAGTAAATGATTTTCCAGAATTACTATAACTATGAGTCAGACTGAGGAAAGGCAGAAACCCAGAATAGGCTGTAGGGTAAGATAAATCTGAGTTGGAAATCTGAATGCACAATCATCTCCTGAACAATGGCATTATAAGCTAGTCAGTTATTAGCTCTCTGCCTCAATTTCCTCAGTGTAAAATAGAAATAAGAATAGTAGGCCAGGGATTTAGCTTGGTGGTGCCTCTGCCTGCCTGGCAAGCTCAAGGTCCCGAGTTTGATCACCAGTACCAAAATAAAAGAATAGTAACTACTTATTAATATTTGTTGTTAACAAATTAATAAAATGAAATGAATGGAAATAGAAATACTAAAGTCCTAAATAAATGCAATTTATTAATACTTCCAAGAATTTTCAATAGTCTCCTATGAATTCAGTGTCAGTTAATCAGAAGGAAGTTCTGATGTGTTTTGTTTCTTTATCTGCATTTTCTTTTCCTCAAATTTCCCTCATAAATGTATCATCCTATGGTAAAACTGGGATAATGAAATTTTTCGTTTTATTTATTCATGGTCATAGCATTTGTTCTTGGCATTACTAGGATTATTCAAATAATTCACAGCAGCATGATCCCCAGCAGGCTTCTTAAATTTGGATCAACAGCAATCACAGCTACAGTCTTTAAAGCTCATTGATAGAAATAAAGTTAAGTGAAGTTTAAGCCACCAGTCCCATCTTTACCTCAAATAAGCATGCCATTAAAAATATTTTTAAATTTTCTTATGAAGAAAACAAAACTTCAAGGTAATTGCAGTCCCTCAAACCATAATGCCACCTTTATTTTTCAACTTGGAAATCCCCAAAAAATGTCTGTGAGGATACACTTGGAACAGCCTTTAGATGGGTCAATATGAGAAGTGATTCTACTGCCTATCCTACAGAAGAACATAGATAATGCAAGAAAAAAACCGTGTATAGAGTGAGCCTGATGCAGCATTATAGCCACTTCTTCCCTTGCTATCTTTTTTCTCTCCTAATTGTCATTCAGGGTATCAAAGAATTCTCTGGTAATTCCTCCAGGCACCACCTGTAATTTCTCTTGAAGATGCTGAAGTATTCGAGAACACAAAACTTATGCACTATCTCATTTATGCATCCATTTAACAAATATTCATTGAACGTCTATTTTTTTTTTTTTGGTACCAGGGATTGAACTCGGGTCCTTGAGCTTGCGAGGCGGGCCACCGAATCGCTGAGGTAAATCCCCGGCCCTGAACGTCTATTTTGAGGCACAAACTTTCTAGAAAAGGAAGAACTCCGGACATGACACATCATTTAATAACTATTCAAAGTTATCATTTTTCAGATGATATATATTTTTCTTCTCACATCCATGATTACAAAGCCTTCTCAGTTCCAGACAGAAGAGAAAAAGGTTAAGGCATTCTGGATACCAGTGTAGTTGATTATTCTTGTAAGTTTTCACTGATGTACTCAGGTCCCAATTCAGTTCCTATCAGAGGTAATAGTAACAAAAGGTTATTGTGAGGCTAAGAAAAGTAAATAAAAAGCCCTAAGTCCCCCCAAAAGAAAAGGATTTCTATCAGTAGAGCCACCACGATGAAACTGCTGGAACTTGGTCACCAGTGTGTCATCTACGCAGCCTGCCAATTTATTCTCTTTCCAGTTGAGTGGTAACATTGATCATATCATTTAGACTCAGCACTCACAAACTGCTCCTGCCTGTCCAGAAATCTGCATGGAAGCAAAGAATCAAAATGCCCTTTCATCTAAAGAAATGTGAATTAACTCCCTGCCTTTTTAATTACTTGCAATTACTTATAATTATTTATAAGGATTTTTTTGCATAACAAAATCCAACTCTAATCAATATGTGCAGTATATCCCAGCTGATTAATGTAATTCTTGCTCCACCATGATGCTGGATCTGTGCCAGCCTTACCTAGCACACAATTAAATGTGTGGTAATGCCTGCTGCTACTCACCAGGCCTCATGAGTTAATAGGGAAAAAACGGGATTTGCATTTGCCTCTACCAGGCCCTATGTGCCCTCACTCTCTCTCATCTGCTGATAGACATGTACAAAGCATGCCTGGAGAAATAAAGGTCTGAAATGATTGTACAAACCTAAAAGGCACAGCAGCATGAAAAAGTGGATCTTCAAAACCTAACTCATCATCTTCTGATTTCAGAAAATCCTTACAGAAATAAGATATATTCCTCTTGCACCTATAATTCTAACCCTGAACTGTGAGAAAATTCTAAGTACAGGAAAGACTCAGAGATCTAGACCCACTCAAATCCAATATTATGAATTATGTTCAGTGTACCTTCAAGCTAATTTTCAATAAACACAAATCACTTAATAAGAAATTAAGAGCATTACACATTTTTCATGCTCCCGTGGATTTGGCATTAATGAGCTTTTGTTTGTTAAGCTCACAGAATGACAAAGTGTCTAAAAGACAGACATAGCCTGTTTCAATTTCCACTCATTCAAAAATAGTCATTGAACATTGTGCATAATGTGACATTTCCAAGACACACACCTGCTTACATGTTAATTTTCCACCTTGGCCCTAAAATAATGCATAGAGTGCAGTATAATTGGAAATAGAAAAAGAAATTGAGAATTTTACAAGACCTTCCTTTTAATTTATTCTATTATTAACTGCCAGGTAACTTCAAATTCATTTATATACATACATGCTTTACCATATCACAGACACTATATATACAACTTTTAATACACAATTTTCTTTCAGACAATGGTCAGAACCAGGTAAAAAGCACTCCTGGATAGCTCTCAATATACAAAGGAAAATCTCAATCCATTATGAGTGTTTATAGATTATGTGATTTTTAAATATAAATTGGAAGGTTGCGAGGATCTTTGCAGCAATAATATTCTTACTTTTGCGTCCTATGCTTTCCACATATAATGAACTCAATTGAGATTACGTCCATATCCTTGCCTATATTCCTTCCACTGTGAACCTAACAGTCCATACAAACTATGATTAGGTACACAATGCCTCTATCAAAACTTCCATGGAAATAAAGTATTGCTTTTGAAAGATGTAAGACATATGGACATACTGTATATGTCTTGTTGGTGTCTTCACCACACTAGCTGAGAACTTGTAAGGACAATTATAGCTTTGACAGATCAGCCAGTCAAGAAATTGAGTGTGTACAGCTGCAGGATCTTTTCTCCCATTAGAAAATGTTGACTTTATTATAATATACTCCTTCTAGAATCAAAGTGTTGTCATAAATCACAAAGGGATCATTTCCAATATTTGGTCATAGATGTTCAATTGTGAAAGTCAATAATCACTTTCCAAGTTGAATAAAACAAATATAGTCGTTCAATTTTAAAGATTAAATACTGGCAAGATCAAGTGCTAGTAAAAGACGAAAAATGATATATTATACCCCTGGGAAAGATGTCGCATAGAGGGAAGGAGACCCCATCACAGATAATTTCATTACAAGATAACAGAATAATGATGCCATAATAGCAATTTTTATGGCTTGTGTCTAGAAGTCCTCCTAAAGCCTCATGAGTCTTAGGTGGGACTTTTTCAGAGATGGTTCAATCTAGTGTGTGTCACTGATTCATGGTGCAATGCTAAGACTAAGTATGGGTAATTACTAAGTCCATCCACTGTTTGGTTTGTCACCACTCCAGTCTCGGTAACCTGGATACAATATAAGGGACAGAAAGAGGTTTGTCAGGTCCCTCGCTCCCTGTTGCTTTTTGCTTTTTTCTGTTTTCCATGAACTTCTCCTCTGTGATGCCCCTCTGCCAAGACGACCTGCCTTGGAGACAGCCAATTATGAGCTGAGAGCTAAGTAACCCTTTAACTTCAGGCGTTGGGTATTTTATCTAAGCAGTGAGAGAAAAATAGCTAAGAAAGTAATGCAGGTCAAACATCCTTAATTCAAAAGTTCAAAATCCAAAATGCTCCAAGATCAGACATTTTTTAGTGCTGATATTGACATCTCAAGTGGAAAATTCCACATCAGGATGTTCCTTCATGCAAAAAACAAACAAACAAACAAACAAAAACAGAAAAGCTTCTGGGCCCAAGCATTTCAGGTAAGGCATTCTCAATTTGTACAAAATATTGTGGGAACATGAGAGCAGAGTGAGAAGAAAACCACACAGAGGGAGGGTAGAAGCATGACTTCTGGATAGCATAGGGATCCAACCAGAGACTACAAGAACTGGGAAAAGGAGAGGGATATAAAAGGATCAAAGAGCAACATTGGAAGAAAGAACTGCGGAACATAAGCAACCCTGAGCAATGACATGAATTCCTGGATGCCCCAGAGACAGGACATGAGGGTGATCCTTATTTAATATGTTCACAAAACAGCCAGTACTGTTAAGAGATGTAGCTCTGGCTTGGCCTGGCCTGGTCCTACTATTCAGAAACTCTTAAATTTTAACCTTCCCTCAACATCTCCATAAATGAAGTGAACAATTCCATCTTCTCTTACTCCAACCCCACCTCCTCCCTTTAGCTCTTCCTCCCTTTAGGCTCTTCCTCAAAGTAGTAATGATGGAGAAGGTCAAATCATTTTCTCTTCTATATTTTTTTGTTAGTGCATATTGGTTCTACTAATTAATGTGTTTCATTTTGGAAGATTTATATAGACACATAACATACTTCACTAATTTCTCCCCCATCACCCTCTCTCACCCACCCTCATGTCTTTCACACAGTTTTTTGGGGGTTCAATGCATATATTTTTAATCATATTTGCCTCTATTAACCACCTTTGCATTGACTTTTGCCCTTTGTCCCTTATTCTTGTCTACTAATCAACTCCTTTCCACTCCCTTGTTATCTTTTTAGTTTCCACATATTAGAATGAATATGTGATATTTGTCTTACTGAGCCTGGCTTACTTTGTTCAACATGATGAGAAGGTAAAATTCTTTCAATTTATCATATATTTGAGGAAAAATATATTTACAATACATACACACACACACACACACACACACATATATACACACACACACTTTTTTTTCCTCTCTTTAAGAAATTTGATATACAAAAGTCCAAGCTTAAAAGGAGAGACAAAATATCTTTACTGCATAAAAGAATTTGCCACAGTTTCTTAAATGAGTAGTGAGCTTTCTTTAATTGAATGCATTTAAAATGTGACTTGTTTTGAAAAATGTGATTCACACTCAACATTTAAAAACATATCTATTGTATGAGAGCAATCTGGGCTTACTCACTTTGATTATTATAATAGCCACTGATGAGCTGTACTGAAGTGGCAAATCTCATAAAATACCTGCATCTCCCACTCTTCTTCTTTGGAAAGCAGATATAATATGCTAATAATCCTCAATATTTAGCAGAAATATACAGAATGTAAATGGAATAGAATGTGTGCATTGCTGAAATAAAGTAATAATGTAAGTAATTACACATACAAAACCTACACTTTCAAAGTAAAAGAAGATTATCTAATTATCAGATAATTCAAAGATACACATAAAAATTTGATCTGGTAATATGTTATCATTTTACATTTCCAGTTGTCTCCTGACTATAAATATAAAGTACTACTGTTCCATTGTTAATCCCAGGGCTTGTAAGTATATGATGTCACTTTAATTTATCACCTTACTGAGTAGGTTTACACATGTATTATTTGGCTATTTATGCAATATCATCCAGCAAAGAAAGCTTACTATTAAAGAGTCAGGCACCACATTTGTTTAATATGCACCATACAAAATTAGTCCAAGGTAATAAGAGCACTCTTAATACACATTTGCTAACAATAACATAGAGGAACCAACATGTGCCATAGGAAAGACGAACAATATAATATATACTTAGTTCAACTAGACTGTGAATGATCTGCTATGTCTACTGGACAGATGGAATGCTAGATAACTTTAAACAGCTTCTAGAGAACATACTTATGAAGATTAGGAATTAAGACATCTTACAAAACTAGCTGTCAAATTTATAGTAGTATAGAAGGCAGGCACAATTTAAACTGTAAACATGGAGAGACAAATCCTCAAAGGTTGGGTGAACCGTATTTCTCTCTTCTTCGCTTGTTACTGCATTCTCAAGCTATCTCCATACTTACCTGCAGTGCTATCAAGCATTAAAGTTCAAATAAAATTTAAAAAGTAATATAATACTTAAATAAGCCTCTTAAGGAATATATATATTAAACAAGAAAGGTATTTTCTAATCTCTTATGGGACTGGAAAAAATTTCATGCCAACAATGAGCAATAAAAAGGATCTGGAGCTGGGGATTTAGCTCAGTGGTGCTTCACCTGCCTCACAAACCCCAGGTCCTAAGTTCTCCTAAGTTTGATCCCCGGTACCAGAAAAAAAAAAGGATCTGTACCCCTAAACCATCAACCATAAAACTGAAATGGATGTAGAGAAATGTTCAGTTAAAGGTAAACTCTTCCAGAAGATAAATATAATAGAGACCTAGTAGTTACAAAGGTGAAATTACTCTCACAGATTACTTTTAAGCTGCTAGACCCCAAATTCCACAACAGTAGCACTACTTGCTAATACACAGTTTTTTAGAGTTACTAAGCTTGCCTAACAGTTTGGTGATGTTCCACAATGTGAGGAGGTACCATAGGCTCATTCTAAGGGAATACTCGTCAATGAGAGAAGTAATGTCATACCAATCAGTTACAAAGTTAAAAAAAGGAAACACACACACACACACACACACACACACACACACACACGCTGCTAAAGTCAAAGAGCACAAAATGACAAATGATCAAGTTCCAACAGCTAAAAAGATCCAAGACAATATGAGCTCTTAATGAGTGAAACATGTCATGAGAAAGAGACCTTCTGTCAATAAATCCCAATCTTTGCTCACTAATTAAACCATCTTATACAGTGTCTGAATATGTAGACACCAGACTTCAACATTTCTTAATTATATTCAATTCCAGGCATATTTTTCCATTTAATTGACATTCTGAAATGCCTCTGCAGTCCTATCAGATAGGTACCAAATTCTCACAGGAGATTGCCACACACTTCAGAATTTTGATTCATCTGATTGAAACTGCTATTATGAAAACACTGTTTTCAAGGGTGGGAAAGATTCATACTTCATTTTATCTGTAACAAATGTAATGTTAAAGTCATCAGTATTTGACCCACTTTCGTGTGTACATTTCTTTGCAGTGAGGTTCTCTGCAGCCAGGCTAATCTGTAGAAACCATGATTACAAAATGTTGCCTGGCATAGGACCATGCCACATGAATCAACCAACTCTCTCGTCAACAGATCACAGCAACTGCCATCATTTAGCCCCACTTACAACCAAGTAGACAACTTCAAACCACAGTTAAAAATAGACTTCAGATGTCCAAAAGACTAACCACATACTTAGACTCTTGAAAAAATCAACAAAAACGTCATGTGTAATATAGATGCTCTAGGACAAAAACAATTTTCCTACCAACTATAGCTTCATTCTGCCTTAAAAGAATATGAAGATGGATGGGGGGGAGTTTACATGATAGAAAAAATCCTGACATTTACACTGTCATTAAACACATTTGTTACTGAATTAATCCATGTCATCTGGCATGCTTTCTGATATTTAAAAGCATTAAGTAATGTTCAATGATATTTAGCAGTATTAATAATTTGCGGTTTATTTCAAAATATAAAACATTGGTAGCTACTCCAGAGTGCTCACTTTTTAACCTTCTATAGTACTAAAAAGGCTATAATTTCTATCAGATTGTTTTAAGTTTAATTTAGTTGAAGTCCTGGAGTTTCATAAACCTCTGAATTCATCTTTTATTTTTGTGCCTCATTCAACAGGTGAACTAATCTCTGACATCTCAAAAAACAGAAAGCAAGGAAAGTGGGGAGGGAGTGGGACAAGGAGAAGGAGAGGGAGAGGGAGATGGAGGGAGAAAGGCAGGAAAGAAGGAAGAATAAAAAAGGCCAGGAGAAATACTACTGCAGCTGCTCTACAAAGTATAAGTATCAATAAGGCATGGTGAATGCTCAAGGTAAAAATTTCAATCTTTCACTCACATTCTGAAGGCTGGCATGACTTGGCTCACCATTTATTTTTGTAACTTTAAAAAGCAAGCAACAAACCTGAATGCTGAATTCCCACAGGATAGAACACCTCAGAGTTCTCTATGCCACAGTTAACTCTGAGATGCATAACTCAAATATAGGAAGCCTAGGCACTGAAAATAAACTGTGTGCACCCACACAGGCTCCCAGATACATTAAAAAAGATTATAAGCAGGAAATGGTGACACACATATGTAATCCCAGTGCTCTGGGAAGTTGAGGCAGGTGGATCAAAAGTTCAAGCCTAGTCATGGCAACTTGAAGACTCAGCAAGACCCAGTCTCAAAGACAGAAAAAAAGATGAGGATTGGGATGTAGCTGTGGTTGAAAGCCTTGGGTTCAATCCTTAGTACCACCCAGTAAATATATACCAAGTAAAAATATGCATTTACCCAGTAAATACATAAGACCAGCCTGTGAGTCCTTTTTAATTTAGGAGAGGGGGATCTCAAAAGAATAATGGAAAAAGGTTATAGATAAATTCTGGAGTCACTGCAAAATATTGAATAACATTCTAATTAATTTATTTAGCCTGTTCCACGAGTATGTTCTCCCAAAAAGAAGCCCTGCCTTTCCTCTAAAGAAAGTAACCAATTAATTCTGTAGTGCTTTGTATAATTTTGGGCTCCACTGAGAATTATTAAATAAAACTGTATTTACCTATAACCATTCTGAAATTTTGCTCCAGCTTTCATTCATCTTTCCCTCCTATTCCTGGTCTTTGCTCAGTGACACTGTTCTGTCAATTAATAAATACTTCCATGTGCTGATTTCTAATATCTCCTATCTTTCCAACAGAACAATAAGCACACAGAAGTAATGAGTCTATTTTACTTTTCTTCAAATCCCGCTCATTGCCTCCTAAGAGGTAGTTTCAGTAAATATTGCTGAAAAGAAGTTTTAAAGAAATTAATTTTTTAAAGATAAAAGGAGCAAAGAAAAATAAAACAAACAGCAATGAAATATCTGTTAAGAAAGAAGGAAAGGAAATGATCTTAAATTCCATATGCCTTTGCAAAATAAAAATCAAAAAGATAAATCTAACACATACAAAACCCTGAATGCTCAGAAAGGTGAAATACTAAAGATTGCTCAAAGACCCCTCTCAGGTTCTCTGTAGCTCTTTTATGCCCAGGCAAGGCAGTGGCCTCAGGAAGCATGGTATGAAAGGACAATCCCTCAATCAGCCTTAGATCTCCTCCCAGCTCTCCATATTCATTTGTATCAACCCAACGAAGAAAGTAAAGCTGTGATTATACGAAAAGTTTGATCATTACATTCAGAAATCTGTTCTTTATTTTCTCTAACTATCATCATGCCAGTAAATCCATTCCCAAATTTTCATCTCTTCCACTTAGTAGATTAAAAAAAAATCTTTAAAATACACTAAAATTAAGACTAGTCTTGAAATCCATTTCAATTTAGAATGATTAAAATGACTCATTTGTCACTGTTACATGTAACTGATAGTCTATTTTGATAGACCAAAAACTGGCTTGAAGCCACTAGTGAAGTGTCAAACATGTTCTAAATAAATTCAATCTGTGGCATTAAACTACCTTTTTAGAAAGGAAGGGAAAATTTTCTTAAGATTATGCTTGGAAAGGAATTGGGGGAAAGGAAGCAATGGTAGGGTAGGTGAAAAGCTTAATCAACGAGAAGATAATCAGAAAAATCAATAAATTTGAAAATCCTATAAAATTAAATTGACCAAAACACAGAAAGGTTATTTACATTAAGAGTGTTCACAGGGAAACTGTCACACTGTGGTGATTCTCAAGAGGTCAGACTAAAAAGGATATACACACAGTCCTCACAACTTGGTAGAAAGATGCCGATATGACATATTCAACAATTAGAGATCCAAAAACCATAGCAAAAATTTTACCAAGAAACAAAGCAATGCACACAAGGCTGTGCTTCTTCTTTAAATATTATGCAGATTCTTCGTATCTCTGGAAATCAGAGAATCTCTTTTCTGTAAGGACCCAGGGCACAATCCTCCCTTCTAGGTCTGTCAGGTCCTTTATATACACAACCTCTGGTCTTTGCCATATTTAGTAAAAGCACTGATTCAACAGTCTTCTACAGGAATCACAGGAAATCAGTTTGAATGGAATGGTCCACCTGATCCCATCTGCTGTCCCTCAATGTTCTTGCAGAATGAAAAACCTGGAAATGATTCACAATAGAAGAAATCCTGATCCCCGGTGTTATCCTTTTCCTTCTTGCTCCCATACCAGTTAGCTGGATGGATACTGGGTTCAGAGGAACACCACACTCATCTTCCAAAATAGTAAGGTAAAGCCACAATGGTCTTGGTGCATACTAAGCCATCATGAAGTATAACAACACAACCAGTCTGGAGAGCACTTCTCAGACTAGCTGTTAATAACTGAATATCCTCTCCTCACTAGTAATTGCCTACTTCTTTCTATTTGACATCATTCATCAGCTGGATTAAAGAAGGTTGTTCTGCAGCATGTAAAGAAGGCAGGCTGAAGATAACACATTCTGACATGTTGAAATTCTTATTTGAGCAGCCTGAAGAGCCCCTGCTTTGCAAAAGGCTGTAGACCGCAAAATAACCATATAACACACAGGTCAGTGGGCATCCACTCTGTTTATTGCTACTCATTTCATTTTTAGTAGCTCAGCACAACTGTAATTGCCAGTTAAAAGACAGACTAGGTCCTGACTATAAAAAGAATCCCTAAAATAAGTCTGCCAGGAATCAAATAAAAACAAGAAATAAGGAAAGAGGGAGGGAGGGAGGGAGGAGAAGGGAAAGGAAAAGAAGACAGGAAGGAAAGAAAGTGGGGGAAGAAAAGGAAGGAAAAAGAAAGGAGAGAGAGAGAGAGAGAGAGAGAGAGAGAGAAGAAAGAGAGAGGAGGGAGAGAGAGAGAGGAGGGAGAGAGAGAAGGGAGAGAGGAGGAAAGAAATGCCGTGATAGCTCGTCGATGATCAACATACAATGGTTGTGAAAATCCTGCCACAACAAGACTTGGAGCCAGCCCAGCAGCGGACCAATTTCTGATCTCTGAGCCAGCTGTCTTTCATGGGGCGCTCTCTGCGTGGTTCAGATATGAAGCCGTTGCTGTAACTGGTCAGTTCTGGGAACTTTCTCGTCTCAGTGCACTGTTGCCGTGATAGCTCGTCGATGATCAACATACAATGGTTGTGAAAATCCTGCCACAACAAGACTTGGAGCCAGCCCAGCAGCGGACCAATTTCTGATCTCTGAGCCAGCTGTCTTTCATGGGGCGCTCTCTGCGTGGTTCAGATATGAAGCCGTTGCTGTAACTGGTCAGTTCTGGGAACTTTCTCGTCTCAGTGCACTGTGCATAGAAACTGGCCCTGTACCACTTATTGTCCACAAGCCAAAAAAAAAAAGACAGGGATTCATAATCGAATGTTAGGGTCCGGTTTATTTGGAAGACAACTTTTCTCCCTGAAAAATGTTATTTAAAAAAAAAAATTCCCCCAACCCAATCCCATTGGACAAAAAAAAAAATCCCAACCCAATCCCATTGGACAAAAAAAAAAACACATCAGAGAGCTTAAATTACGCATTTTCATCTTTCTCTCTTGTACCCTGGTTTTCTTGGCTGTTCTTTATTCTCTCACTGTTCAAGGGCTCCAATTTAGAAAGGGGGGGTAGAAGCAGTTGGCTCCGCAATTTCTAGGATTCTGCAGAATCTCTGGGTCTGTCTCTTCTCCCTCCTTTTCTGTCCTTATTAGATTCAAATCTCCACGTCACACTAGAATATCATTCAAGCATTCGATAACACGACACGAACAGAAGTTCAGTGCCTGCCTGTGGAGATGAAATCTGGAGTTTCTTTGATCCATGCCCAGATGTGGGCATCTTGGTCCCAAATTCCTAGATGGCGGGCTTGCCCTTTCCACCACCTGATTTTGCTGCCTGAATCCAGGCAAAGTCATCTGCAGTCTTTCTGGTTCATTCTCAGTCTCTGCATTTAACTTGGCCTGGCGCAATCCGAGAATCTAATCCTGGCAACAAAGCCAGAAGCACAAATCCACCGTGCAGAACCGGTTTCCCAACCCCCTCCTCTCACCACCGCCTCTCGCCTTTGAAAAGACGAGCTTGGGGGCCCGAATACGTCCCAGGCAAGGAGGAGAAAAGCAGCGCAATACAAAGGTCCAAGAGCAGTGTAGGATTTATTTGTTTGTGCATATATCTTTTAAGAATCAAGGTCCAACAAATAGGAGCTCCGACGGGGGTGGGAACGTCCACCTCTTTCGGCGGCGCTGCCCAGGCAGCTCGCCTGTCCCCTGGCTCGCCCTCCCCCATCCGGCTGGGACCCAGCGGGAGGGGGAGGTTAGCGCGGGTTTGTCTGACACTTGTAAATGCAAGTGGGATCCAACTTGGAAAGAACGCGCAAGGAGTGTGGGGGCGGGGAGGAGAAGAGGAGGAGAAAAGATTCTTCAGTCATTAGCGCTGTCCCGCGTCCTTCCCGGCACCCACGGCGGCCGCAGATTCACAGAAACCAGATCCTAGTCCGGGTCGGCGCGTGGGGAGACGGCGAGATGGAGCCGTGGCTCAGGAGCGAGCTGTCACCCGGCACGGCGGACCAGGGACGGGCTGCCCACTCTGCGAGACGCAGGCGCCTCTCCCTCCCGGACCTCTCATAGTTCCCCAGGGCCATCTCGCTGAGTAGCGCAGCCTCTCCAGCTCTTCACAGCCGATGGGGGGACACCCCCCCACACACACACTTTCTGGATTGTCCCCAGTCTGACACGGATCTTCAGCCTCAGGATGCCACCTCCAGCGCGCACGGCCCTACACACACACACACACACACACACACACACGCGGACCCCCCTCGTCGCAGCTGACCAGAGAGGTCTGATAGGTGGTGGCAGCCAAACTCAGGCCAGCCCCGTATTCTTGGCCCAAGCACCACCCCGCCCACCAGAGTGGGGTATTGAAAAGTGAATTCAAGTTGCTTTCTACAAGTCTAACCGTGGTCAATTTTACCATATCGGAAAGCATGCAAGACAAAAATCAGCAAGAGAGGAGGGAAGAATACTGAAGACGGCACTGCTAAAAATACCCAGGCTCGCCACCTCGCGCAAACCCGAGTCCTGATGCACTTTAGCTCAGCGACCCCCACTGGCCAAATCCTCTCACTCACCGAGCGCCACGCGGAAGGGCTCGGGCTACCTCTGCTTCCTCCCGGAACGTGTCCCACACATCCCCACTCCAGCCCTGCACACACTGATCCCGACGACAGGGTGCACTCACTCTACCTACGGGAAAGGGGCCCTTAGAGCCAACCTAGTGCTCTTCCCCGTCCCCACCCCGGACCCGGAGAGGGTGGGCATGGCATCCCCCGGACAGTCAGACTCAGATCGGGGCGATTCTCTTTTCAAAGACCAGCAGCTACCCCGCACGCGCCAAAAATCAAGCACTCTCCTAAGGCATTCGCTTCCCTCCTCCGTCAAGATAGCAGTAATCATCTCTCTTCCCGACCCCTCTGAAAACGCTGTCACTCCCAGGCCAAGGGCCGCTGCAATTCAGTACTCCTCACGCTGCCCAAGACTCTCGCAAGCTGGAGCCGGGCATGGGGAGCGGACCCGCTATCTGATATCCCTCTCCTCTTTTCTGTGATAGTGGAGGCTGGGCTCTCTGTTCTGCGCGTTGCCTGGTACACCAAGGACCCAACTTGCGCCTCCAGGTCCCAAGTGCGTCCACAGGCATCTGAACATCCCCACTACGCCCGATGAGCACCAATCACCCAGTGAGCGGGCTCTTGTCTGGATTTCTCATCCACCTGCAGCCCGCAACCCGCTCTGGTGGAGGGAGCACGGGGATGGATGCACCGATCTACAGCCCCTCTCTGGATTTCTTCCTAAATCTTCAGCGTCAAACTTGGCCAACTCTCCGTGCCAGGCTCCCGGCTCCCGCCGCAGGGCCAAGCCTCCCCTTGGCTTGCGGCTGCGGTGACCGTAGCTCCCGGCTGCGCCAAGGCAAGAACTTTAAGAGATGAAAAGTTTCTCCCCACGCGCTGCGCCGGCTCCCGCTTCCCCGAGCCCACCTCACAGCACCTTTGCACGCGGACGCTGGGGCCACGCTCCGAAAGGCGCGCTCCAGCCGGCGCACCAGGCAGCCAAACCCTCACGT
>NW_022900928.1:43166172-43204193 GCF_012274545.1 Fukomys damarensis | reverse complement strand
GTTGCTCGGCGCTCGGGACGCCGAGGCCGCTGGTTCGCAGGCTGAACAGTGGAACTGCGGTGGAGAGGGACGGGGGGAGAGAGATACCAATCCGCAGCTCGTATCACAGCGCTGCCTGCCGGGAGGAGCGCAGGCTCTCGGGTCTGCTCCGAGCTGCAGCCGCGCCGCTACTGCTCGCCGCCTAGCTGCTCCGAGATCCCCATCACAGAAGACGCCGACGTTCGGCCCCTTTCCGCTTCCCCCTCTCGCTACTTCTCTCGTGGTCTCCTCCTCCCAAACCGCTAGCGAAAGGGGCGAGGGGAAGAGGAGCGTCCGCGTGCGTCGGGAATGACTGGCGATCTCCGAGCGGGCGCCGTGCAGGGATGAGGGGGCGAGCGGGTGGGGGTTGCGGGGAACTCGCGGCAAGCTGGAGGGCGCTCCCAGCGCCAGGCCTAGAAGCTGGACTAATTTTAGAGCTCAAGTCTTCCTCCACACCTACTGGATAACACCAACGTGCTTTCCTGCAGCGGGAAGAACATCTGCCAGCTTCAGAGAACCCACACAGGCCACGTTTAGTCCTACAGGCTCACAACCCTGTGCACAGATTGCACTTTGTTTCTGTAGGGCAGATGAGGAAACTGAGTCATTGCAAGGTTAGCATCGTTTAGCTAAGGCCCCAAGGCTAGCGTGAAGATTAGATTATCACAAATATTGTGTCTCTTTACTAAAAATGTGCTTCCCAGACAAGTTTTCTTTTACTTTCACACCTTTGTAGATCCATTCTGTTGCTCCCAAAGCATCTTGTGTGTGTGTGTGTGTGTGTGTGTGTGTAAATGGAGAGCCACTCTAAAGGGGATGAGTGATTGATCCAAAACTTCATGAGCTGGTCCTTCTGTTCCTATAACTTCCACAATATCCACCCAAGTCAGTGGGATTCTTGATAACACTTTTCCATCCCCACCCTACCTGACCTCATCCCAACTCTGCTGCAGTCCCAGAGCCCACCCTGCCCCACCCAGTGCACCTTGGCATTTCTGCCTTTATTCCCCTGGTGGCACAGAGACCCCCCCGACCACCCCCAGCCCCAGACACTGCCCTGCACATCCACTCATTCACTCATGCACAGGATTCACACCTGTCTCTAACACTAGCTAGCACACACTATCACTGCCTTTGGTGCTCATTCCCAAGTAGTTTCTCTCTAAAGCTGCTGTTGGCACTAGGGGAGAGGTGCACCAGGCCTGCAGATACCTTACATGGTGTGTGTGTGTGTGTGTGTGTGTGTGTGTGTGTGTGCGTGTGTGTGTGTGTGTGTGTGTGTGTGTGTGTGTGTGTGTGTGTGTGTGCCATTCCTTATTTTGAACCAGGGAGTCCTCTTTGGGGAGGAGTTAGGGTTGCTACTAGAGGTCTTTGTGATCAGTCACTAGAGCAAGCCTTTTCTGGCCTTCCAGCTCCAGCTTGAACCCTCCGTCATTTCGGAAGTTACACAAAGGCCTTCCACTCCCTGTGGAGAGTCCCCAGCAGCCTCACTGCCTTGACTGTCCCCTAAAGCACCAGGCATGTGCTGGTCACTCTGAGAGTTTAATGGGAACACTAAGGAGCAGTGACAGCTCCCCATACATCAGCTAATTCGGGGGTAATAAGCATGATGTTACTGTGGTCTTCATTGTCAGGAAGGCCAGAAGATGGATCTGGAGTGATGAAAACCACCAATAGGGCTATGAAAACTTACCTGATTTCTAAAACCTTGTTTTCTGAATAATTTTATTCTGATTTTACTTTTATTCAGCTACTGAGGCATTAAAAGTTTACTGCCATATAAATATGTCCCTGACATGGCATTTTCCTTGTATCCAACAGAATGCGGCTAACTTTGCTTGAAAGATTTTAATGAATCAATGTATTTCCTACCCAAGTGCTTATGTGGAAGTGCAGGAATGAGTTGGCTCCTGAAAGCAGCACATTGGGTAGAGTCAGCTGGTGGTTGTTTGGCCACTGGCATGCTCAGCGAAGTAGTGCTGGCAAGGAGACAAGGCATCTTCCACCTTCTTCCTGGGAAGACTGCCAGGTGAGCGGAGGAGTGTCCGCTGATGCTGGTGATGCTCCTGGATTTTGGCTCCTCAAAATGTTCTTTTATGCCTCGGAGGCACCTTGTTCATAAGTACAGAAATCTGTCTAAATTTCAGATTCCCCATCCCTAGGCAGTATATAGATGATAAACAGTCTCTACTCCCAGAACAGAAATAAACATTACAGCCGATGGATAACAGACTTCCTACAAGGCTGGTAGCATGTTGCATCTGGTAAAACACCCCTCTGGTCATTTCAAATTTGCCCAGCATTTTTGTACTCATTGTGCTAGTAATCTTTGTGATATTAGAAAGCCATTTCATTTCTTTAGGAAATAGCCAGTATCATTGAAGGCACAGTGACTGTATGACAGCAAAGAATCTGTATCGTATTTGCATTTCTACCTCTGCTCCCAGTATAAGCCTGGAACACTCACTAAATATTAGCAAATAAAAAGAATGAAAAAAATGATGAAATCTGGAGAATCTTCTTTTAGAGGGTCGTATGAAGAATATAATAGATAACATACTCAAGTCTTCCAAGGAAAGTGTTATGGCTTGTATCTAGATGGCCCCCCCAAAACCTCATAGACTCAGGTGGGGCTTTTAAAGGTGGTTGGATCTAGGGTGTGTGAATGTGGATTAAGGGTGTGAGAAGATGGATTGAGGATATGATAACTGATAACTAAATTGGTCCACTAATTGGTTTCCACATAGTTCTGGGTATGTATAATGGGAAGGCCCACCCTAGGTGTGGGTGGCACCACCCCAAAAAGCTTGCAGCTTGGATGGGATAAAAAGGAAAAGGAAACTTACTGCTTGCTGCCTCCTACTTTCTGTGCCATTTGACTGTTTCTCTTTTGTGATGCCACTCTGCTATGTCAACCTGCCTTGGAGCCAGCCAGCTGTGGACTGAATCCTCTACAGTTTGTGAGCCAAAATAAATCTTTCCCTCTTTAACTTTTGGGTGCTGAGTATTTTGTCCCAGCAATAAAAAGGTAGATAAAACAGAGAGGAAGCCAAAAATGAAAAACTGCATATTTAGAGTAATTAAAACATGTTACTTGTTAGATCACACTTCTCATTCACCACTTCAAATTCTCTGGCCTACTTGGCCCTTTCAGCCATCAGTGGGACATCTGGTTCTAACTGGACTCCAGCTGGCTCCACAAAGGGGCCATCTGACAGTGCTTATACCTAGTTTGCTCCTGCAGCTCACCTATCAACTGATGTCCTCTTGGTTGAAGCTTCAGTGTGAGCTGAAACCTAGACATATGAGAGATTAAACGCATTGTGGTGAATTTTGACCAATTGATAAATGCTCTGGGCATGTTTCGGGATTCTGTTATATGTTGCATTCAGCTTCTCAAGTGGCCCTTCTTGATGAAATGGCCATTCTGCTAAAACAGTGGCCAGCTCAATAGGACATCCTGAGCTGGCTCTCCATCCTTACCTGGGTATTTCCCTCTGTCTTTCATATGCTCCCTGGAATCACAATTCCCAACAATGTATATTATATAAGTTTTGGTCTCACATTCTACTTTCTAGTAATTATAGGCTAAAGCTTCTTCTATCTATATATTTACATTTTATAATAGTCAAATGATTTTTCAAAACCTCCTATGAAGATAATCAATGCACATTTGTATAATATGTACACATATATAATGGATCACAAATAAAATTTTCTCCTTTTTATGTATAATCATTTTGGAACAAATAAAATTAAGCCACATCATGATAGGAATCTATTCAGGTTGGTGGTTTAGTTAGCAGACAGGGTCTCTGGGGAGGCAGACTGGCTGGACTAGACTCTCCATGTTCCACCTTAAAACACCATTATTTTGAGTAAGTTCTCTAACTTACCCAGGTCCTTCACATGTAATATAGGACCTGTACTGATATCTACCTAAAAGATTATTGTAAGAATAACTGAGATAATTCACAAAAGCATGTGCTTATAGATGATAAATACCGAAATAAATTAACTACTATTTTCTTCTGGAGATAAATTATTAGGCAAACATTTTATATTGTATTCATTTAAAGCCATTGCTACAAACCAGAATAAATTTCAGACTCTACTATGATCTCTCCTGTGCCAAAATTCTATGACTCTCACTCCAGATCTTAAATGACATCTTATTCATGTAGATATTCCAAGCCAAACTTTATTCAAAAGCATTGAACTGCCAGATATTCAAAATCATTAAATATGTGATGTTTACACAAAGAGACCACCTGTGCATGGGAATATCTATTTATATATGACATATTTTTATTAATGCACAAACATTCTTAGATTTTAAATTTTCTTTTGCAAAATTATATTTTATACTTAAAATGGCATACATCACACACTTAATCTATTACTATAATACTAACTCAGATATGTTTTTATAGCATACTTTTTTCTCACATGGCTCTGTATATTGTAAAACCATGCCATCATGAGATATGAAAGAAACATGGGATATGCTAGGTATTCTTTATGTATTTGGGATTAAAAACACCTTTGATTAAACCTACTTTCATTCTATTTAAGTGATATTAGAGTACCTCCAAAGATCCTCCACAGAGCCCAGATGAAATAAAATTTTGCACATAAGATAACCCACTCTGAGACCCAAAATCTGTTTCTACAACTTTTCAGGTACACTGCTAACATTGTTTTTTCAAATCTACAGTTTTAATGAAGAAATATCTAATATTTTGAGATCTGGCGGTACAAACTGTACTTGAAATAGACAATTACCAACTGTTGGAGCTAACTTTTAAATATGTACAGCCAAGACCACCTGAGTTGAGGACCCATCCTACAACTGGAAGTTCTCTGAATTACCTTCTACTAACATTGCAAGATTTATTAAAGGATAAGTAATTAAATTGTTCTACATAATTAAACAGTAACTGCAGGAATATTGTAGAATGAGGACCAAAAAGGATCTTGTAATGGAGAAATATTTTGTCACTGATGATTTTTAGACTTGTACATGAACTGTAATGCTAAAAAGTAGACTGATTTTTATTTTACTGTTTTTTAGCTTTATTTTTTATTAGCACATTTGATGTACGTAATTATTACATTCCTTATGAGAAACCAGTACCTGTAGATAACACATCTCAATTCATTTTTCACGCCCTCCCCCCACCTTCCCCTTTCCCTCCTGTCCTTCTCTCCCTCTGCCTTTCTTCCCCTTGTATAATTTTTATTTTCAAATTTTTTATGAATAGTGCTGGCAACCACCCTGTGCCCGCATGCTGTGCAGACACCTTCATCAGCTTACCCTTGCTGTGCCAGTTATTGTATTTGTACAAGTCCTTTTTTGCAACTCACCTGAACTAAGGCTGCTCAATTATTGTCCCTCTTATTTTAAAAAACGTAACCAGTCTATCTAGGTTTTCACAGAGTAAATGTCTTACCAACTGTTGGTATCCTCTAGAAAATCCTTTTACACGAACCTGTCTACAGCTCTTTTTCCTTTTTCTTCAGTTCCACAGACTAATAAGTGCAACTTCAGACATTTGTTTTTAGCACATTATTCTCTATTATTTGGGCCATCCTTCTTTTCTTATTCATTCATTCACTCACCTATTCATTCAAAAATTATGTTTTAACAGTTATGTATTTGGCTCGGCCCTCTGCTAAGTACTGTGAATATATTAGTTAACAGAATTGATGAGATATCTCCTTCAGTAGATCGTGGGCCAGTGGAGAAGTCACCACTTACCAAATGATGATATTTTTTAAATGTAACAATGAGGAGAACTTTTCATTCCTCTCTGTGATTTACTTATAAACTAATGTTAAACCCTGACCTTGACTAACAAGAATAAATATATATTCAGTGCTATATCTGTTATGGCTTTACATTTTATAAATCAAGGACAAATATTTTCAGATACCAACATACAAACAATTCAAAGATCTTACTTTATTATCATCAGTAAAAATTTTCATGAATCTTTTTGACTCTAAGCCTGTTTGTCTTCGAGAATGTTGATAAAGTTTTAGAGACTTTATACAAAAATCACTTTTAAAACTTGTTTGGCTAAATTATGGGTTGTTGTTGTTTGTCCTTACATTTCAGAGCAATACATATATTATGAATGAAATATGTCAATGTAAATTAGTCCACTTAGATCACCGTTTATGGCATATTTCTATAGGGAAAGCATTCCAAATTTAAAACAACCAGTTTGCAGACTTTGAAACATGACTCCTTTGCAAATTAAGATGTTTCTTTACTAATCAAAGTTATAGTTGTCATGTAATTTAAAAGTGAGATAATAATTATTATTGATTCCATAAAATCTTAGAAAAAATTTTCTATTTTTTATTTGCCTATGTTGCAACTTCTCTAGCTTCAGTTCCTACTTCTTTATCTTATGTACCTTCAAATATATTCTAAGGACAGAATAATGTTTTGTACTTGCTAAGATGAAGAAATAAATTATTTTCTGCCTCATTCATTTACTGAAGCAAAGAAGAAAAATTTAAAAGGAACACATCTAGAATAAGAAATCTGAAACTTAAGAGGAGAAAACCTTTCCAAATTATCACTAAAAAAGTAGAGTAGGGGCTGGGGATTTGGCTCAGCAGTTCGGTGGCCTGCCTTGCAAGCGCAAGGACCCAAGTTCGATCCCCGGCAGCCCCCACAAAAAAGTAGAGTAATTACTTTTTATCTGATTTTAACTGAGTCAGCAAAGTATTATTAAAATAAATGTTACCTAAAGTAACATCAATATCCTTTTCACTTGCACACTTTTTTTTTTGGTATTAGGGATAGAACTTGGGTCCTTGGGCATGCTAGGCGGTGGAACCACTGAGGTAAATCCCCGGCCCAATATCTGTTTCATTTTAAACTCACAAAAAAGTGACTTTTTACCTTTAGTTTGGAGTTTTTTGGCTAAACAAATTAAACTCCATTTCGTTTTATCAGACCAAATGCTACCTATGACTGTCAATGCAATTTTTCAAAAGTGAAGTTCATCAAAATATTTGCATAACGATTATGTCAACATGAACAAGCATCTTGTTGCCTGTAGCTGTATTGTCAAAAAGAGACTAGAAAAACATCACCTATTTTCATATCTGATAACCTGCAAGTATCTACTTATCAAATACAGTTGGGTTTTTTGTAAGGAAAACAAAAACTATTGATTATAAGGAAGTAGCAGGCTCAAGAAGTTGATAATAGGATTAAGTTTTTTTTCCATTTCAAACACTGCCAATCTAAATTCAAACTAGATTTATGATTATTAAAAGCCCTCTGGCTCAGATTTAGAATTCATTTTAAAAATGAACTCTCAGTACATTTTCCACTGGGGGAATCATACAGTGTTTATTAAGCATGTATATCAGTTAATTCGTACACTGAAACTCACTATATGCAGAGTAAGCTGGGAGGCTCCTGAGGACCAAGACTGGTCTTTTATGTCTGTATCACCAAGGTAAACATCACATGGCAAGTAATCAATAAAATATTTGACTGTATAATAGACAAATATAACCCAATCTTATTTGTTTTGGCATTCAAGAAGAGAGGAAGTTCCCATGAAAATCTTTTATTGCTTTAAATTTTCTTAATGAGAGACCTAAATCAGTGGTTCTTAAAATGTGGGCCAACGACCAGCAGCAGCTCTATCAAACTGCAGCCTGTTGAAAATGCAAAGTCCCAGGCCCTAGGCCAAATCTAGTGAATCAGTGGGTTGTGGGGGGCATCAATCTACATTCACAAGCCTGGTCAGTGATTCTCCTACTAAGAAACAGTGATGGTAGATCTTCCACTTCCAACACACATGGTCAGTTCAAAACCAGTTGAGCCCTGATCTCATGTCCTCAAGGATAGCAATGCACCACTTCTTTAACCCAGACTTTAAATCTATGCAGAGAAAGTAGTAGGCTTTACTAATTTGGCGAAAAATGTCCAAATTATCCTTGTTGCTTCCTGATGAAGAGATATTTGGGTTTAAATTACCAGGTAATTGCTTCAATTAGCCAATTCATTTTGCTTAGGTAGGCACAGCTGGAAGTAAAACCATCCACAGTATCCTAAATTATTCCAGTCTCTTCCCTTTCAGGCTGAATCCAAATACAGACATGCTGGGAAGAGTGAGTATCTACATCTACTGTCCCCTCTTGATAGATCACTTTCTTCTCACCTTGGCTTTTATGATTTTATGCCAACCTGTGATCCATGGATGATAGGAGGAAGTTTTTTCTGATATAGTGTCAAGTACTGTATACTTTGGGAGCAGCCCCTCATAAAAGAATCATAAAAGAAGAAGTAGATTGCTGGGGCAAATTTTGCTACTTTTTGTCTAAGCACCTTTCATTTTCTTGGTAAGTGCAGTTTTACAAGGATGTGCACTAGAATTTAAGTTTCTGCACACTCTGAACGTTGTTGCCTTTGTAGTCACAGGCACAGGTTTTGTTTCAGAAACATAGAGATGGAAACTTGGAAGCAAAAATTACAAGCAATCTTCTTTGGCATTTATAAGTAATCAGATTACTTAGTAGGATTCAGCACCTTGAAAAACCTTAAGGAGTTGCATGGAAAGTATTTTCATTTTGTTCAAGTTGTGCCTAAAATCAGTAACATGATTTTTTAAAAGCCATTCTTCAAGTATTACTTTTCTATGAGCTATTTGATACCTTGTGCCAATAACTTTTTATTTGACTTAAGACAAAATTGGCTAGCTTGATAGAGCCTTCTATCTTTCATAGTTGGAAGGCTTAAGTGAAGGAATGTCTGAAGAAAATTTCATTTCTCAGTACATATTTCTGAGCTTGTTTGGGAGTGACAGGAATGGCATTACAAGGTATTGAAGCTTGAAGCCACACTCCTGGAAGTGAGCAAAAAGGCAAGAACAGTGTGAAAATCTCCGCAAATCTGTCCAGTATCCTCCAGGTATTGAAGGTAGCAAAATGCTTTCATTAGTCATCAGAGTCTGTAAAGCTGGCTCTGTTCTGATATTGACAAATAATGTTTAGTGATCACACCATAGTTTAAACTCAGTGTTTTTTAGTTGGAGTCATGTGTCCAATGAAATGTTTGCGTGAACACTCATACTTTGCTGTATGCTGGTTAGAATATTTGGAAGCTATAAAATGTTTAGGAAACATTAGGTCTTAATTATTGTAAATTTGGTTGTTATTTATGCTAGAGAGATATTTTGGTAAATCCTTATAACCTATAAAAATCAGTATAATGTAATCAGTGCAAGCCAAAGTAGAAAAAAGCCATTATTTTTATACATTTATTAGGGTATTTATTGACTTGCCAAGGACGGATGCATAACATAAATATTCCTTAGTCTTTCGATGTTCCAGAAGCAGAGGACCTGAAGGTTAATTTAACAGGGCTTCAGTAGAAGGCATCTACTCATCTTTATGGAAGACAAGTCAACAGTAATTTCATTTCATGGTAATACATATATCTATTTCCTTTCTAGAGTGACTATCCCTTTCAGAATATCTTTAACTTCCAGCCTGCTTTTATTGCAAAGAACAGGATACCCACTTTTTAAAAACATTTGAAAACCCCTTTATTTGAAAAACATTTCCAAAGCAGCTACTAGGGTCTCAAATCTGTCTCTGTTCCACATGGTATATAGGCCCCAGTCTGGTTCATGAACAAACCCCTGGGGACTCTTCCAAAGAATATTTTCTCTGAAACAACTGGATTTCTCTGAGAAATAGTAACAGCTGCTGATGGGAGAGTGCTCAGCACAAATCATTCCCTTACCCTAAAAGGATTAGAAACAGCCCTTTGGAGAATGGACTCAGGCTGTTATTTTTTATTTATTGTGTTGGCATGAGCCAACACTTCTCCTCTACCTGTATCTAACGTGACACATATTTTGTCAAATAAAAGAGCATTTCCCTTACAAATGATTAATTTTTATAGAACAATAGTATTTTAATCTAAATAATAGTTCATCCTAAGTATGAGAAGTCATATGTTATAAAGGTTTTTGCATCGATAAACATTCGTAAATAACAATCTTCCATAAATTTTCTTTTTCATAGTGTCTCTCCCTAATTTGGCTTGGTATTTTGGGTAGTACTCACTGTGTTCTAGTTGAAATCACTGAAAAACTCCATCAAAAGTAATCTTGCAGTAAAATCTGCCACTTGAAAATCCATAGATTTTAAGTGAAGCCAATATGATGAAATCTTGGCTGGGATGTTTGAACTGTAGTTCATCCTGGCTGATATGAACCTCGATTGTTCTCTCAGCAGGCTCTGTCCCAGCACTGTCAGTCTCAGGTCTGCAGAGACAGAGGAGGTCTCTCACAACAGAAAAGGGCAAGGAACAGGGAGAGCAGACAAGGCATTTTATAGTATCAAAATAAGAGGATTAGTTCTTTCTTTAGTCTAGACCTATGACTTCATACATATGTCATCTAGTTAGCCCACCCTAAAATATTTAATTGCATTGATCCTCAAACTAATCATTCTTATATGCTAGATATTACCTGTGTCATGATCGATAGCACAAAGTTGCTTCTGTCCAGGCTCTTTGCTTTCAATGTATTTAAATTCTAGTGATGGAAGTAAGTGCCACACTCTTAACAAAGACCAGAAATCACAAAGAATATTATCCAGTGAACTAGAGAATGGGGCATACAATGAAAGATCGACTGATTGATGAGACAGAAAACCTCACTAGAGAAGAGCAAATTGGTCTGAATCCTAAAGAATGGTGGGAGATTTCAGTGGATTAGAAGAGTGATTAATTGGTAATTTCAAACCATGTATATATACATATATGGCAATATAAAGGACAGAAATGCCAGGGCCTATTTGAGGGTCAATGGTATTGGGCTGAAACTTTTCTGTGTCATCATAAGTATAAGTAATATTGCAAAGACTAGACTTTACAGGGCTTGGAATGCTAGGCTGGAGAGGATGGATGTCATTTTAAGGCAGTTGAGAGAAATTAAAGATTTTTAGGAGTTAAATGGCAGATGATAACAGTATATTAGAGAAGTAAGGAAGGTGATATGACACTTACTTTGAAAAGGAAACTAGAAACAATGGTAAGAGAAACTGTTGCAGTAGCCAAGGACAGAATTTTGGGGTTCCATGGATCTAGGTTCCAGACTCAGTACCCCCATTTCCTAACCCGAGAAGGTCACTTAACCATTCTGAGTTTCAGATTTGGATGTTAGTATTTACTCTCCTCATATATTCAGCAAAGACTACAGAGAACCTGTTCTGCTAGGCCTTATTTCATGTTCTGGGAGTCAAGCAGAAAGCAAAATGAACAAAGCTCCTACCCTGAGCTGCAATTTCTCCTAATATCCAGCTCATTGTGTACATAAAGTGCCAGGTTTATACACAGTACACTGTATTCCCTTCCCAAATGTTGGCTGTGTGAGTCTCTCCATAGTCTTCTAAGCTGGAAGAAACAAATCTTTGTCCCCTCAGTCAGTCCCAATGCCTGGTTTTCACCCAACCGAATGATGAGCACTTGACTCACCTTCTGAGCATCTTAGTGTCCAGGGCAACTCTGCTAAAACAAAATGTGTCTGGGAAGGATTTCTTCATGATTTGAGCACCTAAATTTTTTATGAATAGATGGTTAATCAAAAGAACAAATGAGGCTAGATGTCTTTAATATTCTCCAAAGCAATGCCAAGCAAAGCATTAAAGCACATTTTATTTTTATTACAAGTTAACAACTCTATAATTTGACTTAGAGTCTGCCACTATTCGGTTATTCAATATTAGTTATTGACTATTACACACAAAATTTTGTTCTAGATGTTAAATTTGAAAGTCTGAAGTGCTATTCATGTTTTTTAGTGTTGTACTTCCAAGGAAATATCATTCAACAAGGAAATAGAAAACCAGAGTTCTAGATCTAGTTGGGATTTGAGAACTTCAGCAATGCATTTTGGCTCACTGTTAAATAAGAGCAACATAAAAAAAGCTAAACTTTATTGTTACTATATGCTTGGCAATGTTTTAAGTGGCTTACATGAATTATTTTATAGCACAGCAACTCATTGAAATTCATATTTTAATTTTTTATACAAGAACAAGTCTTAAAATTTCATATCCTGAAATTCCTAGTTGTTAAAATAAAAAGTGAAATCATGTCTCTCTTAGTCCAGAGACTGGAGCTGTAACTTTAATTTCCCAGGATTATAATAAATATTTAACTAAAGTAGATATTCTGAATGCAACAAAAATAGGAAGTACTGTTTTTTAAGTTGTAAAATCTTTATTTTAAAGATTTTACCTATTCTTTATATCTTATCCATGCTTAGAATGAATAACTTGGTAATCATGTAATATTTGCCTTAAAAGTATGTGTAAAAAATTTTTAAAAATTGTTGGAGTCTTCTTTTACCTTATTCTCAGCACCACTGCCTTTTTTTTATTTTTTTGTACTGAGGATCAAACTCAGGTCCTTGCGCTTAGTGAGGCAGGTGGTAGAACCACTGAGCTAAATCCCTGGCCCTCCACTGCCATTTTAAATTAATCTGTTTGTTGACTGAACTGCTAAAAAAGCTGCTATTTACAGAATGTGGACTTGATATTCCTTATATAATGAAAGAAGGCATTCTCATCTTTAAAATTCTGTCTTAATTTTTTTTTGCAATTTTGTATATATATGGCTGCATAATCATACTCAGGCTGTTCTATGCTGTTTAGCTGATAATCCACCCTGGATTACTGTCATGGTCATTGCAGTAGGAAAAGAGCACAAAAATGCCACCGGTGCTTCAGGCAGACACTACTGTTCACAGAGAAATAAAGAAAAGCATCGGGAAGTGGTTATATTTAGGAGGATTTTGAACGAAAGGAATGGCAGGTGCCTGTGACTGTTCAACTGGGATATGATACTACAATTTTGTTCCTCTGATTTTCTCCTCTCTTTGGAGAGGAGAAAACATTTTATATCCAACATTTTATATACATATATACAGGCAGACACTACTGTTCACAGAGAAATAAAGAAAAGCATCGGGAAGTGGTTATATTTAGGAGGATTTTGAACGAAAGGAATGGCAGGTGCCTGTGACTGTTCAACTGGGATATGATACTACAATTTTGTTCCTCTGATTTTCTCCTCTCTTTGGAGAGGAGAAAACATTTTATATCCAACATTTTATATACATATATATATATTATAGACCTAGAGTAAAAAGGGCATTGAATCAGGCACCTCTTTTGCACTGTTGGGATCTGCCCATGGTTTTCCAGCTGGCAGTGAGAACTGGGTCTCTTGAACTCACATAATCCAGACAGAATGTGCCTGACCTCAGGCCCCTGACAGAAGATCTCACCAGGTGTCTGTGCACATGTAACCCAGAGATGTGGGATAATTAGTGCACTGTCCTACAGGAGATGGGTGTGTGTGGTTAGAGTCTCATCTTTTCTTCTTATGGCTGATCTTTTGATTCTGATTATCTAGGCTTCTACACAGTCCTGTGGTGGCCGGGTTCATATGCATTCTGGTATTGGCTCTTCCTTCTCTCTGGCATCCCCCTTACTCCTATAATCCTTGAACCATGTTTCCAAAAATTCAATACTTTGTCACAGGTTCTGATTTGTAGCATCCAAGTTAGACAAGCAGTCAGGATTGAAAGTTAACATCATAACAACAAATAATCTTAAACTGAGACCATTTTATGACTCATGAATGCCAAATATGCCAGCAAAAAGTGTGAAAGTATAAAGCCATATTGTTCTATTTTCCAGACAAAGGGATAAAATTATCTTCTTGAAAAATTTAATAAAAATGATCTGGGTTAATGTCCACAATATTAAATATGAAATCAAGAGCCAACAGTGAGGACTGGAGCTGCCTGAAGCCACCGGGTGGCCCCACCCCCATCCAGGCCTCCCAACCACAAGACAATGGTAAGAACTGGAATCATTTGGGTGCCTGAAGGCTCCCACCCACTGCCTCTGGCCTTCTGGTGGTGCTGGTACTTGGATTCACCCTACAGAGGCCCAAGGGGTCTTAAACACCATTGTCCTGAGCTCCATAAGATAGAGCAGAAGTGAAGAATTGTAGGAGGATCTTACTCCTTCTAAGTCCCCCTCCTGAAGGGTAAAGTTCCTATACTGAACAGTTAATTCACTATAAACATATTTTGGGCTAGTCCTCAATTTTTATTTGGTTAAAGATTGAAGGTATTAGATTAATAACTATAACAAATTGCAATTTTCTAAGCTGTGCTTGATTCTATTGCTGTTGCTGATTGTATCACTTGGTCTCTACTGTTGTGATTGATCTAATCAGTTATCCTTCCTGGTATAATGAAAATGAGATTGCCCCAGAGTCATTACAGATTCAAAACCTAAAGACCAGCTATATCTGGAAGACACCTCTGAGAAGCAATCATTCCACATGGGTTCTAAATACAAGCAATAAAGATACTTACAGTAAGCAATATCAAAGTATCAACCCAGGAATTAAACCAAGGCATGTACCAACAGCAATGATAGAAATGAAAAGACATTTAAGCCAGACACCAACCCAGTCTTCCAGCTTACCAATGCTAAATTCTGGAGGAAATGAGGTGGAAAAGTTTGATAATCAACCAACTGGACACCCTGAACTCATAGCATAGGAAGTAACAGACGAATGAGGCTCTAGAAAAATACAAAACAGAAATAACTTCCTAGATAACAACAGAGATGATGAGCAGACTGAAAGACATTATAGAGTCTTTTTAAAAAAAAGGGCCAGGGTTTTAGCTCAGTCGTTCTGTCACCTACTTTGCAAGCGTAAGGTCCCAAGTTCGATCACCAGTACCAAAAAAAAAAAAAAGATAATTCAGGACAATGATGGAAGCCATGAATGCTTAGCATAGGAAGGAAATGGAAACCAATATGCCCAAACACAGGAAAGAAATGGAACACATTAAAAAGATTCAAGCTGATGTCTAGGAGAAAAAAAAACACTATTGAAAGTATACACAGCTGACTGAGCCAATCTGAAGACAGAATATCAGATTGGAAGACAGGATGGCAGTCAGAGACCACGAAAAGAGAGATCTCTTAAAAAATATTATGAGGCCACAAGAAATCAATCCAAAAGCTCCTAGATGAAGCAAAGGAGAGTAATATAAGATTGATAGAAGTCCATGAAAAAGCAGGCAAAAGTAAAATGACATAAAAAACTGTATGGTATACTGAAATGTACCAACAAACTTAATGTAGGATAAAAAGAGAGAACTACAGGCCGCTCTCTCTAGTGAACATAGATGCAAAAATCCTCAATAAGATACCAGTGAACAGAATACAGGGGTCATCAAGAAGATCACACACCCTGACCAAGTTGGATTTATCCTAAGGATGCAAGGATGGTTCAACATATGTAAATCATACACTATATTAACAGAGTCAAGGATAAAAACCATATGATCATCTCAATGGATGTATAAAAATCATTTGACAAAATTTAACACCCATTCATGATAAAAACCCAGCAGAAAATTGAAATACATCATATTTGAAAACATGCTAAATGGTCAAAAACTGAAAACCTTCATACTAAAATCAGTAACAAGACAGGGTGTGCACTACCACCACTCCTGTTCAATATAGTTTTGGAAACATAGCAATTAGACAAGAGAAAGAATGAAGACAGGAAAATAAGAAGTTAAACTGTCATTATTTGTTGATGATATGATACTCTACATAGAAGACCCAAATAACTCTGCCAAAAGATATCTAGATTTAATTGACAGAATTGCTAGTGTAGCTGGATACAAGGTAAACATTCAAAAAATCAATATCCTTCCTTGTACACAAACAACAGACTCACTGATAGTGAAATTACTGAAACAATCTCTCTCACAATGCATGAAAAAAATGAAATATGTAGGGATCAATCTAACAAAGAAAGCAAAAGACCTCTACATTGAGAACTACAACACTCTGAAAAAAGAGATTGAAGAGTATATAAGAAAATGGAAAGACATCCAATATAGTAAAAATGGCCATACTTCCAAAACTGCTATACATATTCAATGTAATCCCAATTGAAATCTCAACAGTATATTCCACTGAACTAGAGAAAACAATCCAAAAATTTATTTGGAAGGAGGAGGGTCATAGAATAGCAAAAGCAATTCTAGGCAACAGAGACATGGCAAGGGGTATCACAATCCCTGACTTGAAACTATACTACAAAGCTACCATGATAAAAACAGCATGATACTGGCAAAGAAACAGACCAAAGGATCAGTGCAATAGATTAGAAGATGCAGAAACAACTCCAGACATAGTTAGCTTCCTCATCTTTGACATAAGAGCCAACCATCCTCACTGGAGGAAAGATAGCCTCTTTAACAAATGATGTTGAAAAAACTGGATTTCAACTTGTCAAAGATTAAAACTAGATCCTATCTTTCACCATGTATTAAACTAAAATCCAATATTTTGATTAAATATCTAAATATTAAAACTGAAATACTAAACTTATGGGAACATAAGTTAGAACTCTTGAAGGTATTGGTATAGGAAAAAATTTTATGAACAAATCCTCAGTAGAATGGGAACTAACACAAAGAATCAATAATTGAGATCTCATCTTTTTAAGAAGCTTCTGCTTTGTGAGAGAAATCACCAACAGAGCTGAGACAACCTACAAAGTGGGAAAAAATTTTACCAGCTGTTCCTCAGACAAAGATTTATTATTAAGAATATATAAAGAACTCAAAGATAAATCAGACCCCCTCCAAATATAAAGACCCAATTTAAAAATGGGCATCTGAAATGAGCAGATATTTCTCCCACAGAGAAGTAAATTAGCAAATAATGAAAAAATGTTCAACATCGTTGGTCATTTGAGAGATGCAAAGGAAAACAACACTGAGATTCCACCTCACCCCACAAAGAATGGCTGCTATCAAGAAATCAACCAATAGCCTGGCATGGTGGCGCACACCTGTAATCCCAGCACTTGGGAGGCTGAGGCAGGAGGATCGCTGTGAGTTCGAGACCAGTCTGGGCTTCATAGTGAGTTCCAGGTCATTCTCTACTATATAGTGAGGCCCTGTCTCAAAAAACAAAATAAAACAAAGCAAAAAAATCAACCTATAACAAATGCTGGCAGGGCTGTGGGGAGAAAGGAGCCCTTCTCCATTGTTGGTGGGAGTGTAGACTGGTGTAGCCACTGTGGAAATAAAAATGGAGATTCCTCAAACAACTAGGATTAGAAGTCCCATTTGACCCAGCTATTCCTCTTTTGGGTATCTTCCCAAAAGAATTAAAGGGATTATATGATAGTGATATATTCTTACCCATGTTTACAGCAGCACAGTTTGTAATAGTTAAAACTTGGAAATAGCCCATTTGCCCATCAACTGGAGACATGATAAAGAAGATGTGTGTGTATGTGTGTGTTTATAAAATGGAGTACTATGCAGCAATAATGAATGAGAAACTACAGTCATTAATAGCTAAATAGATGCACATTGAGGCCAAACTCTTAAGTGAAGTGAATAAGACACACAGGTGTAAATACCAAATAATTTCTGTGGTGTGAAAAACTAAAAGTGTAAATAAGGATAAAAAAATATATAATTTATATTGTGTAATAGGAAGAAAAGGTCTAAAGCAGTAGGGGAATTGGTAGGGGTAGGGGAAGGGAAAGAAGGGAAAAGAAAAAAATACGAGAAAAGAAAAACATGGAAACAAAGTCTTTGTAAATAGGGAAGGTTGGAGGGGGTGAAGGGAGTGCTGGGGAATGGGAAAAAAATAAGAACCAAAATAAGTCATGTAAAGGTACAAGATCCCAATAATGATTGTAACTGTATTGTATACCTAAGATGTACCAATCAACTTAATAAAAAAGATTAAAGATGAATAAATCGGTAATCTTAGTCTGTGAGGCTGAGGCAGGAGAATCATGAGTTTTAGCCCATCTCCAGCAACTTACCTGCTTAGTGAGTTCCTGTCTCAAAATTAAGGCACTTAATAAGAAGTTTTGGGAATATAGTTTAATGAGAAGGCCTTGAATTCAATCTCTAGTGCATAGATAGATAGATAAATAGATAGATAGGGAGGAGTAGGCCATCTATTTTTTGTGGTCTAAGTTAATTTGAAATATATATTTATGTATAAGCAATAGTGAAAAGAAAATCACTGAAATGGTCACTGACTTTCTTTGGGTGATGGTATTATGGGTTGTCTTTATTTTCTTTGTAACTTTTCCAAATATCTCAACAATGATCTATTTTTAGAATGAGGAAAACATCTAGCTATTAGAAATGGACAAATAGAGCAATCCATTGCTTATTTTTAAGATCTTTCCTCCATAAAAGCAAATGCGTTTCTGCTTAATGAAGCACAATGACATCCAGATCCTTGTCCTCTTCAAGATGAAGAATTGGTAAGCATTGAATTGGAAGGCAGCTACCAGTAGAATCCCAGAGACAGCTTCACACCTCAGGTGTGTGGGCGCTGCCCGGGCAGTGAGGCTGCATACACTTCTACTGGTGAATGGATATCGATACAGTGAAGACAGGGAAGAGTGCTTGGTGAGCACTGACAGCATAACAGCACTGTCAGAGCACAGGGCTAGACTCGGGGCTCAGAGTCTAGAGTAGTCCACATTTCTGTAAGGGAATGTCAGCCTTCGACATTACCATCAACTGGTGATGACAGACATGGAGAAATGTGTACGGAGACTTTTGTGGTACTTTTTACCGTAATAAGAGCTTCACATATGGGTAAAGTAGGTGTTTGGTTTTATAGGATTCTGGGAAGATTGTACACTCAAAGTATGTACCAGGTGCCTGAAATTCCGCCGTTTTTACCTGTTTGTGACAGACTGAGTAATACTTACCAACAGGTTAGGCAGAATCCCTCAATGCATTTGCTGGGAAGATACTACGTTGTACCATTTTTCTGTCCCTTTCACTTTATATTGAATATCAGTCCTTTCCTTTTTGACAGTCAAGTAAGAGCTGGTTAAAGAGCAAGGAGTAAAGTCAGAAGAGGGCTTGACTTCTGATGCTGTACAAGAATAAGGCTTTGCCTAAAACAGTGACAGGAAAAGGGCTATGTACAAGCTAAATAATAATAGTGCTCTATATGTGATCTAATTGACTGTAAATTCCATATAGAGATTGCTTCCAAGTCCTCATCTCTTTTTCTATTTGCTCCCCTTGCCGTGTGATATGTCAGTTGCTCTTTCTAAACTTTCAGATTGTCTGTAGTCTCAATTCAACCAAGAAGGTATGAGCAAAATGACAGCCCTCACTTGTTTGTCTTCCTGCCCTCCTCCAAGGTCATGGGAAGAACCTGGGCAACTGCCACAGTGATCCCTGGGGATGGGAGACCCTGGAAGTAGAGTCTTTCCCAGACAAGTACAGATTAAATTGGCTGGCTTCTCACTGTTCCACACCTACACGATTTGTAAATAATTATTATTTTAGGCCACTGAGTTTGGAAGACTCATTACTGATACAATAATATTTCTGTTTGTATATCCTAAATTCATTGTATTGTGCTTCAAATCACTTTGATCTCCTTGCTGGTAAGAACTCATTTTTTTTCTCCAGCATAATGTTTGGCATGAAATATGTGTTTCATAATGGTTCTTTTTCTTTTTGGTACCAGGGATCAAATTCAGGACATTGCGTTTGTGAAGCAGGAAGCAGCACCGCTGAGCTAAATCCCTCGTAATGGTTCTTGAATGGATAGTTCTTCAGGATAAGGCCATACCTACCCTTTATGACTTAACTCTGTTTTAGGAATTTAATTGTGTCTGCTTTTCCTTCCCCCCAAATATATGTTGAAGTCCTAGCTCTCAGTAAACCAAATGTAAATGTATTTGGATATTTATAAAAATAATCAAGTTAACACGAGGTTGTTAGCGTGGGCCCTAACCCAATATGACTTGGCTTTATTTTGAAAATGGAAAGATCAGGGGCAGAGAGTTAGACATAGAAGGAAGATGTGAAATCATACAAGGAGGAGATGGCCATGTGACTGGAATGATATATCTACAACTTGAGAGAGTCCCAAGAAATGCTGGGCTGGCAAACAACAGAAAGTAGGAAGAGACAAGGAAGAACTCTTTCCTCAAGCTGCCAGAAAGTGTATGGTCCTGCTGACACTTTGATTTCAGTCTTCAAGACTTCAGAACTGAGACAATACATTTCTAGCTTCAAACTACTCAGTTTTTGATACTTTATTACAGCAGCTATTGGAAACCAGTACATTCTACTTCCCCCACCTCCTCCCTCTCTCCTGAAGCTAGGGTCTTTAAGCTATAACCTCAGCCTCTTTTATTCATTTATTTTTTTTGAGGTAAGTTCTCACTAAGTCACTGAACTGTTCAGTGCCTGGTACTTGCTTTCCTTTGGGGGTGCTGGGATTGCAAGTGTTCAGCATCACACCTGGCTTCTACTACTCCTCATATTCTCCACTTCTACAATATCAAGTTGTTCCATGGTCACTTATTTGAACACCTTGGACTTTTATACACACGACTCTTCTTTTCTGGAATTCTGTGCTTTTGCTTCTTCACCTCTTTAGCGTATTATTCAACTTTCAAACACAGCAAAACTCATCTTCTTTGAAAAGCCTGATTCAAATAGCACATGTTGAGCTAATTTCTCACTCTTCTGGGTTCTTATTTGCCTCGTTTTGTGAATCTCCTGTAGTATTTCTCACAATGTAATACAATTAACCTTTAGAATTCCCTTTCCTCCCCTCAAAAACTATAAATTCCTGGAGGGCAGAAGGTGTGTATTATTAATTTTCAGATATATCTTCTATTTCTCCCATGGTTTCTGGCCAGGATAAATCCTCAATAAATACTTGCTGGCATCATAGAAATTTAAAGAACGAGGCTGTGCTTTGGCAGTAAAGATCTGAGAAGTGGTCAGGGGACATTTAGATGGTAGGAAGAAGCCCTCAAGGACTGTGGAGAAAGAAGAGCACTAGACAGCCTCGGAAGATGCGAACGGACAGGGGAGTGTGGAAGTAGCTCTTTGTCAAAGGGTAGTCCAGCTCTCCCAAGAGTCATAAGGATAGTTAAAATGTACTTCTCTTTACAGTCCACACATTTATCATCAGCTTAGCATTCCTGGGTACATAAGGAAAAAGAATGAATAGAGTTTGGATCTTCCTCTAACCACCCATCTGGAGTCCTTATATTAGAGAGTAAAGATCTTGTGGAGGGTATAATAAGCCAGGAAATTTTGTATTGGACTTCCCCTTTCCACTTGTTCACTGTGTGACCTTGGGCAATTTCTTTTTCCTCTCTGAGATTTTGTCCCTTCATTTATAAAAATAGCAACTATGTTTTTGGCTTTCTAATATTGCTATAAGGATCAAAAGAGACATACTATCTGAAAAAAAGATTGAAACTTAGAAGATTTTCTTAAACGCTTCTGAGTTTTAGGGCTAATCAACTAATATTGAAGCTAAAATAGAAATGTTGCTGCCTTGCAACACAGCCAAATGTTAAGAACATTTTGATCTATGGATCAAACTGGTTTATACTGCTATAATCTCAGTAAAATATGTGAAAGTGATTAAAGAGGAGAAACACAGGTGAAAACCCTACATCCATGAAGAATTTGTGTCAAGTGCAGCCCATTATATGGTTTTGTACATGAAAAACTTCAGGAATAAAGGGTAAAAGGAAAGTGGACAGACTGTCAATTCAAGCAATAAAAGAGGTCTCTTTTTGTAACAATATGAGCACAATAATCTTTGGTTAAATTTTATCAGGTTTAACAGCTTTTTAACTAGTGGATGAAAATCACAGTATGATACCTGGATTCAAGAAAGAATATAAATAATGTTATAAATGCCAACAGTTTTGTGTTCTCATTTCATACCTGTCACCTCATATTAGGAAATACATCTTTCTGTGCTAATTCAAACACACCAACCTTCTTCTTCTTTTGTTTTTAGAAATTTCAATTTCCATTATTAGAGCCTTTCAGAGGCAAATTCTTGTTCTTGAAAATTTCAGTTTATGAAAACCCATCTTCAAACTGTGCAGAAATTATTTCCATATCATCTGTTTTCTTCATGTATTTATTCATTTTTATTTATTAGAAGAGACATTTTTGGCAGCCAAATGCAGAATCCGCAATATGTGGACAGGTGTGCCAGGTGTCTGACATGCCTGTCCATGAAGCCTTGGGTCCGTCTCGTCTCAGAAGAGCCACCTCAAAGTGATCTCCCATACAATGCTCTTCTCAGGTCCAAGGAAGTGGAGAGACAAGCTTTGCCTTACAGTGAGTACATATATATTTAAACTATATTGCTCTTTGGAGATTTAAATTTTACTGTGTGTAACAATGAGAATGGGAGTTTTAGTGCCTTTTCCAACCAAGTCCTCCTATTAAATTATTTCAATTACATATGAGAAAAATAAAGTTAAGGAAAAGCAATATAAGTAACTGAATTGTAGAGCATGTCTAGTAAACACCTTATAATAGAAGGGCTCATAAAAACAATGTTTTGAATCTATTACTAATAATAGTAATATAAAATACTTAAACATTAAAATATACAATGGTATCATTTTTCCCTCCAGTAAGCTAAAAGTACTTCCCTGACACTCTTCGCCAATTTTAACACATGCTATGGGTTATGGAGAGCACAGAATTTGTGTCTTCTGATTTGTACAGGGGACCAGATGACAAGAACGTTAGGCTTCCTGACTGAAAAATTGCAAGTTACAAGAAATAGGGCTATACTTTAAAAATTCTCTCACACAGTGCATCTCATTTAATTCTTATGCATGGAAGCATGTTTTGCACAAGGTGCTTCCTCTTGTCTATTTAATTTATATACCCAGATAAACTATCATTTAAAAACAAGAGCAAAAGAAACATATTTAGGTATTTAAAGAACATTTAACATGGACTCTCAGAATATCATAAAAAGACATAATGGAAGATAGAAAAGTTGACTAGAGGAAGAAATAGAAATTTAGAAATTCTAATGAGCACAGAAACTGGTAACATGATGGTAAGTTTTATTATTTTTAGAGTAAGTGAACTTTGTTTTGTTACTTTTTACACTAACATGAAAACTCAAGGTAAGTATCATGAGGAAATAGAACAGTGGGAAGATATTTAAGGAGTAGTTAAAAGACAGAATATACTAAGGTCCTTAAGTTAGAGATAGATACACTACATGAAACATTTTTCAATATGTTTTAAAATTTGATGGTAACCTTGGCACAATGTTGAGTGCACACCTATAATCCCAGCATTTAATGTGGCTGAGGCAGGAAGATTGTAGGTCTAAGTGTCTCTTGGGCAACTTAGTGAGATTCTGTAGAAAGAAATAGAGAAATGAGAGAGAGAGAGAGAGAGAGAGAGAGAGAGAGAGAGAGAGAGAGAGAGAGAAGAAAGAAAGAAGGAAAGAGTGGGAGGGAGGAATAAAGGAAAGAAGAAAGGAAGGAAAGAGAAAGAAGCGAGGGAAGGAATGAGGAGGGAAGGAAAAAGGAAAGAGAGAAAGAAAGAAAGGAAGAAGGAAAGGAAGGAAGAAAAGCTGGGGGATATATGTCAGTGGTAAAGCGCCTCTAGGTTCAATCCTAGTCCTGGAGGGAGAATTCCAGGCAAATGGTAAAGACAAAAGTCTAATATGTAGCTTGCAAAGCATTAGGAGAAACAAAAAAGAGATATAGAAAAATGTATTACTTCCAATGGAATAAAGGATAGGAAAATAGCAACAATCTTAAGAAATTAAAATAGCAAAACCGGAAAAGGCCTCTTAATTTATCTCTCCAAGTTGGCCACCTTCCTCCAATGCTCATGCCTCTCTGTCTCTACTTGGACCCCAGTTTTTCTCACAACATCAGAAGTGGAAATCCTTTCTGAACCTTATTCAGGGTATGTTTCTTCCGTGTAAAAGCCCTGCCATGGCGATCATCTCACTTGGAGTCAAGGTCAGTGTTCTTAGCATGGCCTAATGGCCCCACATGATCAGACTCTGGTGATCTCCTGGGCCTCCTCTCCCACTGCTCTCTCCTTCCTCACTTTATTAGTTTCCAGTTACTACCATGACACATTGCTGGAAGCCTAATGGCTTACAAATACACATTGTGTTCCGTTGGCAGGCTATCCTCCCACTGGATGCTCTAGGAAAGTATTCTTTTTTCATCTCTCCCAGCTCCTAGAGGCTTCACATGCTTCTTGTCTCAAGTCTTTGTTCTATCAATCATATCACTCTTTATCTCCATTTCATCTTCTCTACTTCTTGACCATTATGCACCCTTGCTTTCCTATATGCCCCTTTTCCCTGATTACTTGTGGGCCTGCCCTGATATTCAGAATAATTTTCTCATTTCAAGAACTTAATTTACTCACACTGACAAAATCCCCTTTGTGATGTAAGGCAACATTCACAGGTTTTTGATATTAGGACATGGACAATTTTGGGAAGCCGTTAATCTGCTCACAACCCTTACCTTGCTGCAGCTATGTGGGCTCCTCAGTTTCTGTAGCACCTTGGTTATGTTCCAGTCTCAATTCTTTTAGTATTAATCGATCCATTTTCAATAAGGCCTTACTTGACCACTTTAATTAAAATCATACCTCACAATGCTCTCAATCTCTATTTTTCTGTCTTTCCCTTCTTGCAGCATTTAATACTTGCAAACACATCATAAAATTTAATTTACTTATGAATTAAATGTGTTGTCTGTGTCTCCCCATGGAATCTCAGAAAGAGATCGGTTTTATTCATTACTGTATCCTGGTGCCTAGAACAATGCCCTGCCCTTGCCTGATATTAAAAAGTATTAAATAAGTAAAGAAATGAATGCGTAGATGGATGGATGGATGGATGGATGATGTATGGAAAGATTGTGAGATTTCACCTATTGCTATATAGATGTGTGTTATTTCTCATATTTAGCATTAAAGTAGTGTATTTATTCAGTATAAAGATATGCATACATTACTAAGATGGAGCACAACAAAATTGTTGAGAAAAATTTAGCATTAGATAACCCACAAGGATTCAAAGACCAGCTGTATGACTTGTTATCTTAGCCAAATTAACATCTCTATGCCTCAAGATTTTCAGCTACTGAAAAACTGGTGATAATAAAAATACCTCATGGGATTCTTGTAATGGCTACATGATAAGGGCAAAACAAAAATATTTTCAATGTTTTACTAAGACAGAATTTTTCTGATGTAATTAAAGGGAAAAATGGAGAAGCCATAGTTCTTGTCCTCCAGAAACTGGTATAGAGCCGTGATCTGAAATCGGGAGCAGGTGTCCTTAGACTGGGCAGATCATGCAATAAGATCAGAAATCCCATTTACATCTGTCACTTGCTTTTTATTTAAATTAAAAAATAAAATGCAGCAGGAAGGAATCGATGCATGGTCCTTGCTGGGACCTCAGAGTGGGTAGAGTGTGGTTTGGGAAAAATGGCAGCTCTATAACCTACAAGGGGATCAGAAGCCTCTCAAGTATGTAGTTACTTCTCACATGTTTGCTGTGTCATATGCGTATTTGGTAAGTTGGTTTTTGGCTACCAACTCACAAAATGGAGAAATGGCTGTAAAAGATTCCTTCAAAGAAAGAACATATAGAAGATAATACTAATAACAAACACAAATAGTAAAAAACTACAGAGTCTTTTTGTCAGCCCCATTATAAAATAAAAGCAATATTAATGTAATCAGATCTAGTGAGCAATCACATAAAATACAATGTTAAGATCACTATTTGAAATATTGCATTATTGCCACTCGATGATAGATCTTTCCTTAAATATAAATTACACCTTAAGCCATTGCAAATAAAGGCGGTCTGAAGCCACTATCATTATGACAACACTGAAAATATCACTTAATAAAATATTATATTAAATATCTATATTTTTATTATTATTTACCATTCACATTCTACATATAACTACTAATATAAAAATAGTGTTTGAGAAAATTTATTTAAAATTATGCATGCACTGGGCTGTACAGTCAAACAGGGTTTATTGCAAGGATGTTGATGTCAAATAAATGTGGAGGGCCTGCAATAAAACAGATGCTTACAGCTCATTCTGGTGACACACGGGACAGAGGTGAATGTGGTGACATGGAAGCTCATCTGAAAGGGAAAAGACCCAGCCTATAGGAAATCAAGGCAGAAGGCTGAAGCATGGTTTGGAGGGGAGGGCATTCCAAGCAGAAAGAACAAAGTTACTAAGGGTATGGCAGACTCAGAGACCTCGAGGTCATTCAGACAGACAGACCTAGAAAGGTGAATGAGAGCCAGGTCCACAGTGCAAAAAACAGATGAACAGATATTTTATATCAGGCCTGTTGGTGCCACATTTCTAGTTTTTTCCTTGAGAAACCATAAAGTATAGCTAAACAAAGAAAAACAAACAAACAAACAAACAAAGAAAACCAATGACAGAGCCTTCAGAGCCAGACTGACTAGGGATTTAGTCTAAGCAATACTGCTTGTTCTGTGATCTGGACTAAGTAGCTTCTCTTTTGTAACTGCAGAACCTTCATCTGCAAATAGTAATACCTATCTGATAAAATCACCCTGAGGGTCACCTAAGATGGTGTTGTCTACTTAACACAGTGGCTGAGCTTTGGCAAAAGGTTCAGTTAGCAATAGTTAGGATTTTAAGGAAAGATTAGCATAGGGAGCAGCACTGATCCAGAGTCCAATAGATGGCATATATATTGTTCCAATAGTTTGCATATTCTACACGGATCCTCTCATGGCAACAGAAGAAATGCCTCAAGAAAATGAACGGTGAAGAGACCTTTATGATAAGTTTAGTAGGAATACGACAAAGTACTGAAGGGGCTAAGATGGGGCTTTGAGAAATTAACTGTGAAAAGTGTTATTGAAAGGAGTTATCTGAGTAGAGGGAAAGAAATAATTCTTCTGTTTTGCAAGAAAAATCTGGCATAAACCTGTATCATACTGTGGTCAGGGCTTGCTTGGGGCTAGACTGGGGCAAAGGTCTCCACTGACACACTCCAGTCTTGTGTCTTCAGCAGTGTTTCTCAGCAGGCGGTTAAGCACACAAAGCTGGCTTCAGGCAAAGCAATGAAGGAAAAAATTTGATTTCTGAAAAAAGGAGGAGAAGCAAAAAACAGGAGAGAGAGAGAGAGTTGTTGTTGTGGGTGTGTATATATGTATTCTGAGGGGAATATGTTTTGTTTTGTATTTTGAATAAGTGATTGAAAGAGAATTCAGCCATGTCATGGCAAGAAATACTAGCTTAAGAGAATCCCATCCGAAATCAGACTAGGAGGCAGAATTCATCTTCACCTCTGAGAACCACGCGGCATCGTCTAACTCAACCAGTACTTCTGATACACTTTGGTTGACACTAGTGTTCTTTTATCTTTATGATTAACTTGACCAGTGGATTGGAAATTTCTAGAGGGCACAAGCTGAGGATTACTTATCTGAAATTTGTTGCCAAATATACACAGAGCTCATCACACATGATGTGTTATATCTGTCAGCCTGAATTTAACTATTATTCAAAAGATACAAGCAAGTCCCACCAGCCTTGGTTTGTTTTAAACCCTCATATGAAACATTGGGCTTTCTTTCCTCTATGTGTAACAGTGAAGCAATCAGAGGTCATTTGTAGCTGTTCTTGTCACAACTGTAGAATGGGCACATTTCAATGTAGTAGTGTGTCTCTTCCAGCCAGTGAGTTTGACCTTTTTCTCAGCTTCTGTGGTCTGAATTTTTATGCCCCCCCATTCATGCATTAAAAATCTTCATCTTGAAATTACCACAATAGGAGTTGGGGTCATTGAATGGAGATTAGGTCATAAGGCGGAGCACTCATGAATGGAAGGGCAGTGAGGCCTAGTTCATGAACACTGCTGTTTGCAAACAATTCAGTTCACAAACAAAAATGTTTGACAGAATTTTGCTTCCATTTGCAAACTTTCCAATGAGTAACCGATGTGACCACAGCCATCTTCTCCACATAAACATAAGCAAAGCCATCTTCTCCAAACTGTAAAACAAATTAAGTTCATAAACCAGGGCACCACTGTAGTGCCTTTGTAAAACAGACTTAATATCTTCTTTTACTACATAGTGACCCAATAAGAAGGTGACATCTATGAACTAGGACATGCTCCCTTACCAGGTCCCAAATCTACTGGCACCTTGATCCTGAATTTCCCAGCCTCCAGAATAATGACATACAGATTTCTTTTGCTTACAAGCCATGTAGTTTTTGGTATTTTTCTTTAGCAGCTCAGACAAATAAGGTACCAATTCATATTCTATCACAGGAACACTTCTTTGTCGGGAGAAAGAAAGTTGGTGTAGACCAGTGGTGGCAGACCTATGGCACGCATGCTGCAACAGTTTGTTTGTTACCATTGAAAGCTCCAAAAGGTTTGCCATCTCTCCTCTAGACACTGGACAATATTCATGTCTCTGGTGATGAAGAGAGTCCTCTTTACCCCTGTTCTACCACTTCCTGGTGGTATGATTTTTGGCAGTTTACTTAGTTTGAGCTTCAAAATTCTCATCTGTAAATGGGATTATAATGCTTATCTTTAAAGATTGTTGCAAAAATTAAACAGGATACTGTGTTTGAAGTGTCAAAACTGTAGCTGGCACATACAGCAGGAGCAACACATGCTGATTACTTAATTTGATTTAGAATTTACCAAATTGTCTGTCAATGCCTTCTCTCCACATCTCTAGACATGTGTCTAGGAAGATCTCTTGAGACATGAATTGCCCTCATTAGTGATTCCTTCCATAGAATAGGATGATCCCTTTTCTGACTATGATAAACTATGATCAGTTTCCATAATTGTTGAGACTAACCAGTCAATGTCACTTGAACATTACTGCAGTGGTAGGGCAGACAAACAAAAACAGGAACAGTGCAAAAAAGTAAGAAAGTGTCTTCATGTCAATGACAGAAGATGATATAGAGATGAAAAAGAATCACACTGGAAGCTTCGGCATTACATGTGCCTATAATGACAGCTTTTACTTCTTTAAGTTTCTCCCCACTCCTTTAATTTGATAATTTAAAACAATTGGTCATTTATCTTAAAAACACACCGAATAAACAATGTTTGCATTTAATGTTTAACTGATCAAAAAACAAAATAATAAGCAAATTATCAGGAATAGGATTTTCTGTGTAACTATGAGGCAAGATCCTGAGAAACATTACAATCCATCAGGCTTCATAAAAACATAGCTGCCTGAAGTCCTAAGAAAACTGCTACCTGGATGTATAGTGAGTTAAATATCTACGTCTTATTTGTATGACATGACCAGAAAATTTTGCAGAAGTCAGATAAGGCTATCAGAAAATAGTCAGAGAAATGCACTGAGCTCAGAGAAATAGCCATATAAATACCTTGTAACATACCTTTCCACAAGTACCAAGTAGAAATCAAACTTTCAAAGACACCATCAATAATAACAACAATAACGCAAGAGCAATTTATCTGTGATGTGCATCATATGGCTTTTTTAGTAATTTATGTGTTATTTATGCTTCACAAGTCTTATAAGATAAGGAGGTGGTATTGACCTCACGTTGACACCAATTACATGGATCACGAATAATGAGAGGGTAACAGGCCACTTACTTTAAAAACAACATTTTCCTTGGAAAATTGCAACCTTCTTTGACCCACAGCAATGTCTTTTTAACACTGTATTCCTTAAACAGCAATTATCTGTACATATTATCATGTAGTTATTTTATGTGAAGTTTTATCTGAGGAATAGTGTCATTATAATATAAGATATCTTCCAGATTATGAGGGTCTTCCTTAGTATCCTATATAATTTGATGGCACTTGTCCAAAGTTTACTTGTCATTTTGGCCTTGTAAAATGAACGAATTTGCCTGTCTGTTGCGATAGAGTGCCAAGTATTTGATTTATAAGGTTGCCAAGTTAGGAAATAAAGCACTTCTTATAATTAATACTCTCATTAGAATATATTTATTCCTTTCTAAGTTGATAACAAAGATTCCACTTAAGTGATTCAATTAAGAGTTGTCCAGAGAGAGACTATAGTTATTTTACAAAATCAGATTTGATAAAGGATGTCAGCTAACCACCAATGAAACAATATATTCAAGCACAGTTTAAATTTACCTAGCATTTATGTAATGTAAGGTGTTCTCTGCTCCATCTATCACTCTTTTAAGAAACTATGCGACAAGCTACTCTATTATTTCATCTGGCTACCTCAGGATCTGGGTTGCTATTTCATCCCTCAGAGATGAAAAACAAAATCAACAAACCAAACTCTTTAGCCCATATTAGTTACAAGATGAAAGCTATATTTCAAGCCCTGAATTTGTTTAATTCTTAACTCACAGAACTAAACTACTTCCTTTTATAACAATGTATTTATCGCTGTATATTTTTTCAAGATGTTGAAAAGTCTTTTTAACAAAGGTAAAAATAATTATTTAGAAGCATACCATTCTACATTTCATGAAGATTATCATTTCTTACTCCTTGTACATGTGTTTTACATGTATGTAGCACAATTATATCTGAAAGTTTCAGGCATTAGGGATTTAATTCCCAAATACCAATAGCCAGAGTAGTTATCCTACTGCTTTGTATGAAGGGCAGAATGAGATCGGGCTCTCTTTCCCAAGAGTTTCTATGTATCCTAAGAAAGTTTAATAAGTCACAAATTCCTTTTTGCTAGAACTGTCTTAAACCCAATCATGTTCTGATTCTACCACTGGTTCTTCAGAAATAAAAAGAGAATTATGTTATTAATTGTATTGATATAAAGAATGTATAATGTACAATTTAAAATAATAATCATACAAGTTTTATGGTAAATCCGTATGGCCATTGATTTTTACAGAAAGTTTTAATTGATTTTTGCCAAATTTTAGTGGTTATAGACAACATATAGCCAAAATTAACAAACAAGTATGGTTTTGGTATAAATATTAATTGATATCTGAGTTACATTTAAGAATATAGTAAAAATGGGCCAGGAATTTAGCTTAGTGGTGCCACTGCTTACTTCACAAGTGCAAGGTCCGAAGTTCTATACCCTGGTACCCCCCAAAAAAAACAAAACCCAAAAAACCATAGTAAAATGACAAGATATGTGAGACTTTCAGTCACATGACAATGGTAAAAGCAAATTCTTGGCAAAAATGAATAACAGTTTTTGATAACCACAAAGATATTTCTGCAATAGTTAGTGCTATTTAGAATTCAGCTGATATACATACCACATTTAAAGTTTTAATCAGTATTAACATTTCTGTATTAAGTTCAGAAAAATCAACAAAACAATAAATAAATTCCAGTTTTGTAGTTGTGGCTGATTTCAACCACCTCTGCTGACTTCAAGCTATCAAATAACACCTTTGAACAAAGAATTGGGAAATGCTGCATAATCACATTGTACAGTAGTTCTTCCATGAAGATATGAGGGATGTACATTATTTCAAGACCTTCGTGATTGTAAAGTGTGATAGAATATCTAGGAACTGATGAGCTTTGAGTATTTATTTAGTGTATGGTAAATAAAGTACATTTAATTGTAAGAATATACAACTTACCTTTTAAGAGTGTCTACATTTAACAATTATCTAACAAAATGCCTTAAAATGTTTCCATCTGGATCTTGGAAACTGTCATGAGCTGGCATAAGTGCCATACTTCTTAACTTAGGGTTCTACATAGTGTTCCAGTTCAAAGCCTCTTTGAAAGACTTTCTACACTACTGCTGCACACAGACTGGAAAGAAGGTCAGACTGAGGAGATTTTGCAAAAGGAAACAAAATGTGGAGATGCAAAATTAAACTTCAGTGGAGACAAACTATTTTGCAGAACAGTGAATCGCCACAAACCTTTCCATTTCAGGGAAGGATTTTTATTCCACTCAGTATAACCAAGAGGCCCACTGAGAAATCTTTCCTAGACAAAAGGATCATCTGCTCCTAAGACAAAATGTTGGTTCGTACTTCAGAAAGCAGAAACTACATATTTTAAAGATATATATTTTAAAGAAGATCTATCTTCTTTACAACCAAAATTGGTTTAAATATATATCTATGGATTAATGGGCATAATCATATTGTATTATATCAGTCATATTATAATTGCTATGTGCACTCTAATATTTTCTGTTTTGGTTTTCTCACATATACAAGCATTTTCTTATGTTTGTAATATTCTTTTTTGGTGCATGTAACATAAAATCTTTCACAGTTATTAAAGTAAATTTTATGGAATTTTAAAAAAATATGCAGAGAACGTATATATCAAGGATTTTGCTAGATATATAAATGACAAATGATATATAGTAGAGAGGAAAAAATTAAAAATACCAAAGACACAAACAGTTATACATTGGAATCAAAGCTGAGGAGAAATTTCAGCAAATGGAGAGATTAGATAGATTAACCTCATATTTAGAGAATTTAGCAAAGGCAAGATCACAGGGTATTGTATGCCACATTAACATTAGATTTTAATCTCTAATAGGAAGACTTTTAGGGTTTTTAATAGAGGTAAAATGGAAGAAGTGCTCAGTGGCTGTGACATGGGGAGTGGTCTGACACTAGAGAAAGAAAATAGTAAAAGTGATGCTTTGCAAGACAGGAAGATGCTCATAGTTTGCCCCAGGACTGTTTCTGTGATGATATAGACAAGGGCAGTGATCTGAGACATCTTGCCATTAGAATTGGTGAAATGTGGAAAGGATTTCACTGAGGTGCTCTGAGGAACTAGGTTGAATAAAGTCAAGTGTTTTTCAGACAAGAGAGATGGCATAAGACTGATGGCCGCTTGAAGTTAACAGATCAAAGATTTAGAAACTTTTAATTTAAACATATTTAGTATTTCAAAGTATACTGTTGTGGCTATTTAATTAATTGTCAACTTGAGTGGGAACACCCAGCTGAACTGAGTCAGCATGGTTCTGGGCTTGGAAGACCCACCTGAGAATTGTTGTTGGAGTGGTAAAAAGGTGAAAGAGAGGGGAGGGTTTCATGTTTATTTTCCTTTGAGAAGTTTCAGCTGATTTCCTGTCCTCATCTTTGCAAAGGATGGCTGTTGTTGTCTTCAGTGTGGCTCTGGTTTTGGCTTTTCTATTAAGCTTTGTCTCCTGGCTCCAGTGCACATCCCTCAGCCTTCTAGCACAGCTCTTCAGCCTTTTGGTGCAGATTCTCTAGCCTGCAGTCCTGGGCCTTGGGCTTCCCTGCACAGATCCTTCAGTCCTCCATTGCAGATTTCTTGGCCTCCTGATACAGACTCCTGCCGTTGCATGGGCTCCAGGGCCTCAGCCGGATTCTTTGGATTTCCAGCACGCAGACAGATCTCTTGCACGCCTCTATATTTGACACGGTGGGTGAGTATTGTTAATTTTGTAAATTTCTGTGTTCTGTATTAAACCTGATTCAGACCATGAGTAATCCCTTGAGGAGCCTTGCTCCAACCCTGCAAGCTCTTGTAAACACTATGGTAAGATGAGGTTAACTTCCCTATAATTTCTTTTCTAATGTCTAACATAAAAATTTATAGTGTCAGAGGACATACTAAAGAATATATGATCAGCAACAAGATATACAAGACACCAAAACCTTGGAAACTATTTTGGGGAAGTAAGGCAAAAATCTAAGAATTTCTTGTCCAATAAAGGATCACTAGAAACATACCACTATATGAAATTATGTATGAGCAATGTAATTACTATCATAAAATGACTGAGAATTTATAAAGTTCATGTGTATAACTTTCTTCCTTCTTATTAAAATTGTCTTTTCCTTAAACCAGAAGAGCAGCTAGGGGTTAAAAGGGGTTAAATGTGAAAAAATTTTATTATAAGTGATTTAGCTTATATTGAAGTTAAATCTTGGATGATTTGAGTTATGAGGTCTTTGAATATGTTGCAAAGAAACCTTTTTATTCTTTTGTACAAAAAGGAATCCTTTTCAACGTGGCATCATAAATATTAATACTTCTGATTTAGATACTCTGGTTACTGCTGCTTCATACCTGGCCTGTGTACTCTGCCCTCTAGAATCTTGGTTCTGATTGCCATTTGGATCCTACAAATGCAATCTTCCCTTTAACACTATCTATCTCAAAATATTCTTTACAGGGGACTTCAGGAGGACATGCAGTACTTCCATTTAACTATACACGAGTTAAACAAACTGCACATAGTATGTAGAAGTATGGCATGAGAAAGGTTGTGTAACCTTCCTTAGTCTTGGTTCTCATGAGTGAAGAACAAGGAAATCAATATTTAATCCACAGAGTTGCCCAAAGTTTAGGAGAGATTCTGGTTATGAAGCATTTTGCACTGTGCTTGGAGTGGAATTATCATTTAAAAACTAGTAACTTTTATTTTCTTTAGTAAGATAATTTTTGTCCTTCTGTTGAGAAAAACTCGAGTCCTTGCAGAGGACTTAGTGAGATTTTTCTTTTTAGGTCTTTGCTAGATTTTTAATTTTTTGATGCTTAATACCATGGTGTTTATCTTTTATTATATCAGATTTTTTTCCACATAAATTGCTGTCAGGTTACCACTTATTGAGTCTCTACTAAGGGTTATAAAATCCTTTAAAAATAACTGTTCCTGCTTTAGCTTTGGCTGAGGCCCCAAAGCAGCAGGTGCAATCATTCTTATATGATTCATTGAGGTAGAAGACCACCTACACAGAATGTGCATAAAGCTTTCAAACTTGGTTCTTTTGACCCTTGAATCAACACTACCCTTTAAAAGAATCAAGAGTTTGTAAAAGAACACTCTGTGGGGAGTAGGCTCAGATGGGAGCGTTTTAAGGGAGCAGGCTGATGAAGCATTGCTCTGGTTATGGAAGCAGAGGTGACAGATTCTAGTAATGATGCTGCCCATGAAGAGCCCAAGAGAGAGCCTGAACTTCTGCAAAGTCCAAAGAGACTTAATTTTATGCTTGTATCAAATCTAGAGGAAGCTAAGGGTAGATTTCTATTGTCAGTTGAGCAATAACCCTTCCTGCCCTTCTAAATTTTCTTTCTACTCTGGAGAACTGTGGTAGAAAAGAGTGTGGAGTGAAAAGTAGCTCACTGCATCCTTTTGAATGAGGAGGGGAGAAGTTTTAACTTCAAAAAATTTTATCGTGTTGCAGTGAACATATTAATTACTAGAATGAGATTCTTTGGGATTGACAATAAGGTCTTCGTGCACACATAAAGGCATGTATGCTATGTGTATATATGCATATCAGTAATAGTGATTTGACATGGACTAGAGAGAATGTCAGAGAATTGATCTAGCAACTGGGGAAGAAGAAACAACACAGAATGGAGTAAATGGCCTGCCAGAGGAAGGGGCTCTCTCTTGCTTATACTTGAAGACTTGGGGTGTTTGTTTTCCTGCACTATACTAGGTGTCTGAATAATATCCATTACCTTCTCCTGAGCAACAACCTCAGGGAAAGCACATTTTGTTTCATCTGCCTCCAACACAATTTTTCTGACCTTTTCCTCTTGTCATATTCATTATTACACATCTGCCTTCTTAAGACTTTTTCTCTTATTTTCTGTCCCTTTACTTTCCACTAAAGATGCTGTAGTTGGCTTTAATAATTTCTTGCTTAGTGTTCATCTTTGCCATTAGACTCTAAGATAGGCGAGAGCAGGATGACAAATGCAACTGCACTGAATAAGGCTTTTCCATAATTATCCCAATTATTTACAATATCCTACAGAGATTTTTAGCAGATGAGCAATGTGAGATTGGAGTTAAAAATTTGCCTCCATTTGATTAGACGGTAAATGGTATTGTGAGAATGCGCTCCTTGCATTGAAATAGGCCTTCTTAAGTTTAGGAGTGTGGGAATTTTTATAGTCTGCTTTCCTCTTGAAGAAACAATTTGATTGGTCTCTAAATATTGTTGATGTTAATAAAAAAAACCCCATGATTGTAAGCAACAGCAACAACAGAATAATAAAATATTCTCATGGATTGTACCACAGTAGAATCTTTAAAAAGAACCCATGCATATCTCTAATAGTTAAATAAGTAGTCAAGATGAGGCTATGTGCTTCCTGTTTATTAAAGATCTAAATGCTCTGGACATTTAAAATTAATAAATAGAAGATATATTTATGTTTTTCTTAATTAAAACTTTAACAGAATCCCCTGGAGTTTTTTTCTATGTCATTATAAATAGCGAAGCAAAAGTGAGGTCAGAAGTTTAAAATAGTTTGCAAATTATATCACCAGCCTCTCTTGTCTAAATTCTTATGATCTAAACATTACAGCAACCAACATTTAAAGTGCAAATTATTTAGACTTGATTTGATTTAGATCCCACTTTCTTAGTTACATTCATATTCAAGCCACTGTACTAGATGCCATGGAAGATAATCTGTGACTTCTGCCTTCAAGAAGCTTATAGTTTTGTGATAATAACAAAGAGTAAAGCGTTATATATAAAGTGAATATAAATTATTCAGAAATTCAGGGAGACAAATAAGAACATGAGGAAATGATAAAATCAATAGGATAAAACTTTCTAGAACTGAGCAGAAACAAATTTTTTGCTTGAAAAAGATTACTTACTATAAAGTACAATAAATAAAAAAGACTCTTACGTGGTGCACTGGCTAACCTCTCTTACTCCTGTTTGAGATCGCCATTGTTTACTGCTTTCTAACATGTGTGATGATATCATCTGGTACCCACACTCGAGGGGCCAATGTGGGTCCTGGTTGTGGGCAGTAGGGAAGCAGAAATTGGGGCTGGGGTATTTATTCTCCTGGTTCATTCTCTGTGGACTTGCTTCAGGATGATTGTTCCCCTCAAATACAGATCACTGTGATCTTCTAGGTGGTCTTCTGTATGTGTCTCCTTTTCAAGTTCTGATGAGCCTTTCTTTTCCTGTCTCTGAGCCTAGAAATAGTAATATTGCCACAGTGACGAATCCAGAATGATGGCAGCATTATGATCCCTGGTGGTTCTCCTATACTTGTGACTGCTCCATGCCTATGTTTAAAACTTGTTTTTGTTGTTGTTGTTTTTTTTTTGGGGGGGTACCAGGGATTGACCTTGGGTCCTTGTGCTTGTGAGGCAGGCAGTGGAACCACTGAGCTAAAATCCCCTGGCCCATTTTTTTAAACTTTTTTTTTTCCATGTCTATGTTGAAATTAGAAATTCCATAAAACCCAGCTATCTCCCCTAAAGAGAATAAGGCATCATATGATGGCAATACATGCATATCGACACGTATAGCAGCATGATTCATAATAACTAAATCCTATATGCAGCCTGTACAACAGATGATTGGATAAAGAAAATGTAGTATACACACACACACAAACACACACACACACACACACACACACACACACACACGGACTACTACTCAGGTATAAAGAATGACACACATTTGAGACATTTGCAGGAAAATGGATGCACTTGAAAATATAATACTGAGTGCAGTAAACCAGACACACAAACACTGTATGGTATCCTTTGAGTGAGGCAAAGTACAAACAAAGAAAATGGTAAAGGATGGATAGAAAGGGATGAAAAAGGATGGTTCTCTTGCAACAGGAAGTGGTCCAAGGGCAGGGGCTGAGAAGAAGGGGAAGAAGAAATAAGAAAAAAAATATATGTCATGTGCAGAAGCTAATGACTCTAATTAATATAAACAATGTGACATAGCATGAGGTAAGACAAATAAAACAAGAAGTATGAAAAAGGGGATAGGAGAGCTGGAGGAGGCCAGGGCAAAGGGAAAGAAGGGTATTAAAGAAAGAAATAAGTATCAAAAAAAAGAGAGAAATAAACTGTAACATGTACATGTAATCACCTCCTAAGATGATTGTGAACATCTGCATGAATTGCAAAAATGTACTAATAAAAAATAAAAATGATAAAATAATGTTACTGGGATTGGAAATTTCTACTCTGTATTTTCAAATGGGAGAATAAAACCTTTTTGGTCCTATATGTATATTAAAATCCTAAGAATAATATATATA
>NW_022900928.1:43164169-43166148 GCF_012274545.1 Fukomys damarensis | reverse complement strand
GATTGAACTCTGGTCCTTGCACTTGCAAGGTAGGCCACTGAACCACTGAGCTAAATCCCTGGCCCCTCCTAAGAATAATATTTAAAGGAAATAAACCGTATGACTTCCAAATTTATAGAGGAAAAACTCAGTCCAAATGAAGTTAAAAGGGGAGAAAAACATAAGCAGACTATTAGTCCAAAAATAAATGATAGGAAGAATTCATATATATCAGTAATAATGGTCAATGTGATGAGACAATCCATTTTTTTTTTTCGGTGCCCGTGGCCCCTGCACTTGTGAGGCAGGTAGCAGCACCTCTGAGCCAAACCCCTGGCCCTAATCCATTGTTGATGGATGTCAATGTTTAAAAATCAGGTACCTACTACCTACTCTATACTTAAAGTGTGAGGATATAGACAAGCTGAAAATGATCCACATAAGTTATACCAAAGAACCATGAATCAAAAGAAGGCACGACAGCTGCACTACCTAAAAAAAATTAAATACTAAAGCAAAGATGTTTATAAAGGATGAAGAAAACCTATAACCTTATTTCAAAATGGAATAACATACAGAAGATAATCATCACAAGCTTGTAGATACCTAACAATGTAGCCTCAAATTTATAAAATGAAAAGTAGTTTATGAAGTTCTGATTGTTTCAGAGTAAGAATTAATGTTAATATATCATTTACTTGGGCCACAGCTATATTTGATTCTCAACAGGAACTTCTGTTATAATTCTTTAGCATCCTGCCTAAATAGATAGTAAAATATAGAAAAAGACTAAAATTTATTCACAGTTGGTTAAAACAATTGGCCTCAAGAAGCGAGGGAAAAACACCACCAAAAGAAATCATTTGATTCGTTCATGTTTCCAGCCTCTGCCTCCTCCTTGCCCACAGCAAAGGCCATGCAGGTCTAGACCTATGCACACAGCAAAGAACAAGGCAGATTCAGGCTGCAAGCAGTGAGCAGCTCTGCTCAGCACACACCTGTTAGCTCAGCACTGTTATCCTTGCTATCAGTAAAACTTGACATCTTCATTTTTCTGCCTTGTACTTAACAGTCTCCTTCCAACCACATTACTCTTGGCTCCTGATAGATGCCTTGTAATAACTAGCTGCTGGACTTGTGAGCAAGCCCTGAACTCTCATCAGTTTGCCCCACCTGCCAGGTGAGATAGCCCATTTCCCTCAGATTTATATGGCTAGATCAGTGAAAGTTTGCAGAAATACACCTTAGAAACAATAACTATTGGACAAGAAGAGCTGTTTCTGTCAGTCCTGCAGTGGGTCAAGTCCCCTGGCTTCTGCCCTGTTTCCGTGGGTGTGGATCTAGGTACCAGAGAGCACCTGCCTGAGTGAGGCTGATGCGGCACTAGTCCTCTACACTAGTCCAGACCATCGGTGACTCTGATGTATGTGTCACCCTGGTTTCCACCACATCTATTGTCTAATCTGCCACTTACTGGAGAGTTATTTGAGTTTATTAAATTCCTAACACTTGCAAAACACCTACCCCCATGCCAGGCTGGACCTAGATGCCACAGGAGATAACAAGATGAATGAAACCTATTTTGCACCAAAGCTGTAGAATAGGAAACTATTGTAGTGCTAGAAAAACACATTGACATTGAACCCAAATATGAATGGTATATTATGAGAATGTCCTTTTCTCAACCTCAAACTTTGAATCATGATTTACAAGATGTAGGTATTGTTGCTAAACATCATTCTATACATTTCCATCAGTGTTCAGGCAAACACTTTCTACTTCTACATTATTTGAATGATAATTAGTGGGCCACAGCTTTAGCTCACTGACTATTTTTAAAACAATGTTTTTGAACACTGCAGATGTGCCTGCCTTCCATTGAAAAAGGACCCCATCCAGGGACAGTCTTGGCAGCTGACAGACTTCTATCTCCTACTGCAAAGGCTTCTCTCCAGACCCTTCACCTCTGATTCAGAAGGGATAGACGTGCTCCCTCTGCC
>NW_022900928.1:43138273-43163732 GCF_012274545.1 Fukomys damarensis | reverse complement strand
TATAGGTATTTGCATCCAGGACTCTACAGATCTCCTTCAGCATGTCACTAAAATCCATGGAACTAGTGGTTTTCATTCTCTAAGTGAAGCAGAGGGTTCGAGGCTTTGCTTATTTCTTTTCATACTGTTTTGGGGCAGTCACATTGCAACACCTTGGGAGTCTTGAAGTTAATGTAATGAAAAGATCAGTGAGGCCTCGGCATTGATTCTGGGACAGCAGAATATCTTCTTGGGAGAGCATGTGTGATGGAGGTGGAGCATTGTAAGTTGCAGGTCCAACCTCCTGCAGCGGGTAGTACCAAGTGCCACCACTGGTATTGCCTCTTGGTAAGTGGATGCCAGACTCAGTGGTTGTACTGGTAGTAATGGGTGTTGAAGCAACTGATGTTCTCTGATCACAAATGGTGCTGCTGCCTTGCACAGCGACATTTATCTACACATCTGTCAATATCAAACTGTCTGACTTTTGCAGTTCTATACCGAGTCTTCCAGTCCATGAGTTGGTACATCTATTTATTTAGATTTTTGATATCTATAACCAATATTTTATAATTATATGTACTTACTTGTATTTGTATTTATTATACTTGTGTAAGATTTATACATAGATATTCCATTCTTTTGATGCTATTACAAATAATATTTCAAAAATTTAAATTCTTGATTATCCAATGCTGGTATATAAAAACCATTAAATTTCTTAACGTGAACTTGTATTCTTTAAATTTGAAACACTCACTAATTAGTTATAGATGTTTTGGTAAAGGCTTTGAAATTTTCTGCATAGACAAATTAGTCTATTGTATTTTTTAAAACTCATTGTTTAGCCTGTCAAGAACTTTGGATCATGAAACTGTCACTGAGCATTCTCACTATTGAACTATTGAACAGAAGTTCAGCTATTTCTTCTATTTTTTAAAAATTTGAAATACTGAACTAGATAGTTTTTTGAGCATAACAATACAAAACCACTTATTATGAGAAACCCCAAACTTATAAAAATGTGAGAAAATAAATTAATGAACACTTTGTAACTATGAGACAGACACAAAGAATTAGCAACACATGGTTCTTCTTGTTTCATGTTAAAACCACTAACTCTCAATTTGCGTCCCCATGACAGTGGTTCATTTTAAAGTAAATTCAAACAACATCGCATTTTCAAATACAGAGTTGACAACATACTCTTCTACTATCCTATAAATTAATTAAAGTTAGGAATAATAGCTCCACAGAACAAGAGAAAAGAATCCTTAAATTCATATGGAGGAACAAAAGGCCTCAAAATATTAAAGCAATGTTAAGCAAAAAGAACAAGCTGAAAGCATCACAATATCTGAATTCAACACATACTCCAGAACTATAGAAACAAAAACAGTAAGGTATAGGCATAAAAAACAAATACATAGACCAGTGGAACAGAACAAAGAACCCAGAAATAAACCTGTGAACCCACAGCCTTCTGATTCTTGGGAAAAGATGCCAAAAGTTTTGGAAAAAAGACAGCTTCATTAACAAATGATGGTAAGCAAACTGGATATTCACATGTAGAAGACTGAAACTTGGCTCATGTATCTTACCATGTTCAAAAATCAACTCAAGGGCTGGGGTTTGGCTCAGTGGTTCCACTGCCTGCCTTGTAAGTGCAAGGGCCAGGGTTTGATCTCCAGTACCAAAAAATCAAAAAAGTCAACTCAAGGGGCTGGGGATTTATCTCCGTGGTTCAGCTGCTTGACTCATAAGCACAAGGTCCTGAGTTCAATCCCTGGTACCAAACAAAACAAAATAATCAACTCAAATTACAACAAGACCGTAATATAAGAGCTGAAACTCTGAAACTGCTAGAGGAAAGCATAAGAATTGAAAAGCTTCAAAATATTCATACAAACAATGATTAACTTTATAGGACTCCAAAAATATTGGAAAGAAAAGCAAAACTTGATAAGTGAAATAACATCAAACTGAGAAGTTTTTTTTGGTTTTTTTTTTTTTGTTTTTTTAAACTGGGAATCGAACTCAGGATCTTGCACTTAAGAGGCAGGCAGTGGAACCATTGAGCTAAATCCCCAGCCCCAAACTGAAAAACTTTTGCACAGCAAAACAAGCAATCAATAGAGTGAAGAGACAACCTATAGCACAGGGGAAAATATTCATCTGACAGGGGTTAACATTCAGATTATAAAACAAATTAAAAATTTAACATCAATCTCAGAAAACAAGTAATCCAATTATAGAAAATAATCGATTAGACATTTCTCAAAATAATAAATACAAATGACTAACATTAAAAATGGCTCAGTATGCTTATCCATAAGGGAAACACAAATTAAAACTACAATCAGATGGAGTCTTGCTTCAGTCAGAATGGCTACAAACAAACAAACAAACAAACACAAAAAAATAAAGTAACATGAAAAACAAAGAACCCCAAAATATTACAAAAGCTGAAAGGATGAGAAAAGACAATACTTATTCACTTATGGCATGGATATAAAGTAGTACAGTCATAGTTAACTGTTCCTCAAAAACTAAATACAGGAAGGGTGAAGGAGGTGAAGGGTGGGGGGAGTGGGGAATAAAATAAGAACCAAGATATATCATGTAAAGCTACAAGACCCCAATGATGAATGCAGCTGTAGTGTATACCTAAAATGCACCAATAAAAAAAGGGGGAAAAAAACTAAATACAGAAGTACTATATGATCCAGGCATACCACTGCTGATAAAGATTATCAGAACATACACTGTGTATTTAAATAAAGATATAATTAGTGTAAAAGACTCATTTTCATTAATCCTCCTCAGAATACTCCACTTTACTTTGAGCACACTATGTGAGCTTTGTCACTTTCTGAGCCATTCTGGAAGTTCTTTTTGTTGCCTTTAATTGCTTGTCACAGCTGTCCCAATGTCCTGAGTAAATTCACAGTGTTTACCTTTCAGGAGGTCACTTTGATTTTGAAGAAGAGACAGAAATTGAATGGGGCCAGATCTGGTGAATGAGGTTGATAAAGACACCATCATGTTTTTATGAGTTTGCTATTTTTATAAGCCTGGATTTATGTGGAATGATATTTGGCAGCAGCATTCACCATATTTTTATTACATCTGGTAAAGAAGAAAAAGAACTACAGAACTACTTCAGAAAGTGGCAAAAATGATGGAACAAGTGTGTTCAAAGCCAGGGGATTATTTTAAGGAGGATTACTACAATATTTCTTTTAGTGTAATAAATTATTTTTAATTTAAACATTCACCAATTATGCCTTATATATGTCTCTCTATCTGTCTATCTACCTACCTATATCTTTCTAATTTCTCCAAAACAAATGAAGTCATTATACAAAAAATATATCTGTGTGTCCATGTTTATTGCAGGTTCATTGCATTCACAATTAAGCATGCAATTCGCCTGTGTGTGTCAACAAATAAATGGTAAAAAAGTATGCAATAGAGAATTATTCAGCCACGATAAGGGATGAAATTCTGTCATTTGTAGCAAAACAGAACTGGAGGATAACATGTCAAACAAAATAATTTAGATGAAGAAAGACAAGTATGACATGTTCTTTCCCATATGTGGAATACAACAAAGCAACACAGAAAAGTCCACCTACAGTAGAAGGGGTATTACTGGACCTGGGTGTGATACTAAGTGGGAGAGGGAGCATGGGTGTAGAAGAGTGGACATGGACAGAGAGTGGCAGAGTGGACATGATCAATACAAGATGGATGCATGCATGGATGGAAAACTGTGGTGAATCACAATTTGTACAATTAATGCGTGTTATATTTTAAAAAGAAAAAAACTAAGTTAGGAATGTTGTCTTATTTCTAATTTTTATATATTGTGTACAGCTTAGCATCTTGCCCATGGAATATGTGCTCAAGACATTTTTGTAGAACTGAATTTTCATGGAATCTCTCATATTATTAGTTTCAAAAGGCCTATTTCAGATTCTTTTTGAAAATTACCCTAATTTATTTTGAAATCTTTATATTGTTGTTTATACAGGCTTCCTTTTGAAAAATCTTATATTTAATACATATGCATAATGTCAGGAATGCATAGTGAATACCAAAGCATAACAAGAAATATACTCTCAAAATCCAACTCAGAAGCTGATTTCAGGCTGGAGATTTGGCTCAGTGGTTCTGCCGCCTCCTTTGCAAGTGCAAGGACCCGAGTTTGATCCTCAGTACCAAAAAACAAAACAAACAAACAAACAAAACAAAACATAAGCCGATTTTACTAAATTACACAGATTTCACTAAAACTCCTTTTAAATCCTATGCCTCCTCTTCTTCAGAGTTAACTGTACTGTGAATGTTATCATTCATATTTTAAATAGTTTTATATACACATTCCTATATCTTTAAGCAAAATATTATCTAATTTTACTCATTTTGATGCTCATGAAAGAGTTGTCATATTTTTGCAAAATATTTTAATCTTGAAGGAGTTAAAGACATCATATTTCACTAATTCATGTATACCCATGTTTGTAGTAGCACCATTCACAATAGCTAAATATTGGAAGTGACCCATATGTTTATCAATATATGCACGGATAAAGAAAATGTGGTGTTTACACACAGTGCAAGATAATAAAGAAGATAATCCTGAGTCATTTGTTGGAAAATGGATGCACCTCGATACCAAACTACTTCATGAAGTAAGTAACAAATACAAGCATAAATATCACATGGCTTCTCTTGTATGAGAAATCCAAAATACGAATAAAGAGAAAAATAAAAGATAGTAGGAAGTAGGGAGATTGATCATGGTGCAATGGAAAGTAGACCAAGAGGTGCTGGAGAGGGTGGTGGGGAGGAAATGGAAAGGAAAAGGGGAATTAAGATGTGTTTTGTGCAAGTACTCACTCCACACAAGGAATGTGAACCTAATATACTACATACTATACTTATAAAAATTAGTATTTAAAACTTTTTAAAAAATTAAAAATAAATTGGATTTTAGAAAAAAAAAATTTTTTGATACTGGGGATTGAATTTGGGACCTTGTGCTTTCAAGGCAGGCAGTGGAACCACTGAGCTAAATCCCTGGCCTGGTTCTTAGAAATTTAACGCACTTATTGGTATTTTATTTTATTTTTTTGAAAAGACGGCTTAAATTAGTACAAGTGCCTTCTATGTTTTATATGGTTCGGCCTATTACTCTGTTTTATAATCTGTATATATGATAAGTAACTTTGCAAAGTATTATAAGATAAATAAATGGAGCTGATGCTGGTAAAATAGAAGGGGGTGGAGGGGAGGGAAAAAAGAAACTGAAATGTGTTATGTACATGTACCAATTCCCTACAATGAGTCTAATCATTAGTAGTGTAAACGTATACTAATAAAAGTCAAAACGTTTTCAGAAAGCAAATCCAGTCAGAAAAAAAAAAAAAAACAAAAACATTCTCTAGCTTATTTGTCCGATCTCTTCTTTATTCTTTTTTCTCTCTCTTCTTGAATTCTTTTGGGTTATTGATGGTTCTTTTCAGTTTTATTGATTTTTAACTGAAATATTAAACATGACTGTGATTGCTCTAAGGTTTATAGTGCATTTAATTCTCATCACCTTATGCCACATTCACATATAACACTTCAGGTTGTTGGAGCCTTCCAACAGGATGCGTCCATCTTGTTTTTTATGCATTTATAAAAATGCATATTTACACATTTGTATATTTTATACATTAATTTTGCACACATTTTATTTCTCCCATGATGTTAATTTACTATTTGTTCTTTGAATATCTGAATATCTTTATAATTTATTAAAAATTTAAATGTCTTCATATTCATTCTCATATTTACCATTTCTGTTGAACCACTTTTCATCTGATGTCATCCTTCTTCATAGAATACTTTTAGAATTTATTGTAGTCAAAAACTTCTGGCTATAAATTATTTCATTTTGCCATCATTTTTGATGAATCCCTTCATTTTACTATTCCTTTAATTCCTAGTCTCTTGTACATATTTCTGGACCTACTGTGGTGTCTTAATATTTGAATATTGTGGTTGAAACAAATACCAGTCATTGCTATTTAAGTAGAATTAATTTCATCTTAGAAACTGCTCTAGATACGTAATCAGAACTACAAAAAACATTTTTCTGCTGTATTTTCAAGGACATTAAAAAAGATAAAGAGTTAGATCCACAGTCTAAGACATGTTGATCTATTTATTACCCTCAAAACATTAGAGTCTCACAGAGCTGACTTCCTAAGGCACAAATTAAGATTATTCTTTCCCCTTTGGTTGCCTTACAATGAATCTATAAGTCCTAGTTAGAGTGTTAGTTAACTGGAAGGTACTGGGGCTGTAATATGTATGAGGGCTAATTTAGTGAGGGATTGAATATTTACATTCTCAATGTCAATTGTCTGGGTAGATGACAGAGATATAGGAAAGAACAAGGTAGAAGTTATGAGAGGAACTAAATAAAAGAACTCCTATATCCTACATCCTACAAATTTCATTTTCCTTAGGGAAATATTGATTCAAAGCAGCTATGAAATGCATAGAATTCTTTTCTCTTGATAGTTATAAAATTAAGGGAAAACCCATGATCTGTGTTCTCAAGGAGATTGGAATTTAACAAAGATTAGTATGTCAATGAATACCAATGAATGCATTCATAAACACATGGTGAAAAACACAAATAAATATAGCCAAAAGGATATATCTAAGTATTAAGTACCTGGATCAGAGTAGGTTAAACAAGACCCATAGTTGAAGAATGAGCAGCTTCATCAAAAAGAGAATGTGTTATGAACAAATATGTTTTATCTACAAGTTTTTTGTATTTTTAAAAATTTGTGTCTTTCCATGCAACTGATCAGCCATTGTATTGTATTGGATACTGCTGATACCTTGCTGAAGTATCTTTTACAGACCAGTATATCTGCGCTCTGGCTATTGTAAGTGCTGTGTACCAGGTGTTCACAGCTGTCTCCTCTGGAGAATTTTCAGTGCAGTGATCTCCAACAGTGAGTCCCAAAGAAAAAGCAAAAATGTCATCTAGAAACTTGCTAGACATATAAATTCTCAGGATCCATACTGAATCAGACACTGTAGGATGTATGGAGCTCATAAATCTGCTGTAACAAGACTTCCATGTGATCCTGCATCTCAGTGAAGGCTCAGAACTTCTGTCCAAGTTGATGGGAGTCACTTTGCCTGGAGGTTCGGGTACCATCTCACCCCAGCTCCACAGCTTTTCACTGATTGATACAAGGTACAAAAAAAACACCCCAATTTCCTTGCCTCTGAAGAGAGCAGAAGGTGACAATTTGTGGAATAATGTGTACCCAAGAAAAAAAAAATGAGCAAATTATGTCTTATGGACCATATCTAACTCACTGCTGGTTTGTATAAATAATGTTGTATTGGAACAAATTCAGGAATACGTATTTTATCATCTGTGCCTGCTTTCATGCTACAATGGTAGGGTTGAGTTGGGTGCCAGACACACTATCCTGCCCATTACATCCTGCTGACTTCCTTTTAGAGCTTCATCTACTCAAAGACCACCAGGCCAAGAGACTTTTTTGAACACTGCATTGCTGTTCTGATTCAGTATCTCTTCCCTTATTTATAGCTTGCCCCCTTAATCTTTACCTCAAATTCTACTTTCAGGGAACCTGATGAGCATACTTACGAACCAGTGTCCCTCCCTCCCTCCCTCCCTTCTTCCCCCTTCGTTCTTCCTTCTTCCTCCCCTCCTCTCCCCTCCCCTTTCCTCCCCTCTCCTCTCCTCTGCTTTCCTTTCTCAGACTTTTTCTGTTTGCTATGGCTTGTAGGAGTGGTGAAACTCCTTAGAATGATGTTCAATAGGCAGTTTATTCCTAGTTGGCCTTTTGAATTAAAGCTATATTTTTCAAAAGGCAATGACACTTCTCATCTCCGCAATTTCAACATTTCTTTCTTTTACTTCTATAATATTGTTTAAGTGACCCCCTGCAACAGCCTGGTTTTAGGGGTCAAATGTTTTTATTCTGTTTGTATTTATACTGTATAGAGCAACTGAAATCTATGTGCCATTTCTCAGCATAGAATTGATGTATAAGGATATCTAGTAATACAAATAACATACTAACCCCAATCAACCACCATTAGTGAGGGTTAGGTGAGTATATTACTGCAACTCATTAAATTAAAAATAAGGTAGAAAAAACATTTTGTCTCCAATTTGCTATGTGTCCTACCGAAGTAATTAAGCTGTCTTTAAATAGCATTCAGTCCTGCGGCCAATTTACTGAATTGCTTAAAAAAAAAATGTTTTTTAACTAAAGAAGCAGCTCTGAGGTATTTCATTGCAACAAACTTTCTGTTGTGTGAGACTTCTGCTGAGGCTTAGGAGAATATTCCTGCTTTCTGGTACATGCTGTTTTAAAATATTTTCTTATTGGCAAGCTAAAGAAACCAAACTATAAAAAATGAAAAATATAAATAGTATCAAGAGTTGCAATAGAAAAGTTATTTTCTGGAAGGAAAAAGAGCTGAGATGAGAACAGAGAATGAAACTAATGAAATAGGATCATATATGATGAGGTTACTCTTTAATATTGGCTGAGGATTTGGGTAGGGATAAAGAATAGAGATTGTTCTTGTCGGTGTTTAGAGAGTTGATCATTTCATAAAGCCTGAGGCCGTTTCTCAGAATGGAGGAAGGGAACAGTTTCTTTTTGACATAGTCACAAACAAAATACTTTTTATAGGTCAGGGGACCCTTGTGGGATTTTTTAAACAGATGCACTCAGATGTCTTGAAGGAAGGGTTTTATAAGCATGATATAAGAATAATTTCTTTACTGGGATAAGAATTTTATGAGTTTCAAAATAACATTTGTTTGTGAGCTTCATGAAGTATGCTACATCTGAACCACAATTTGAATACCTTTTAGCCTTTTCATGATTAAAATCATTGTTGAGTATTAATACAGTGAATTGTAGGACACTCCAGATTTAGTATTACATACTCACATATAAACAGTAGATTTTTAATTCAGTATTTAGTTCTTACAATTATCAATGGAAAGGAGTAAGAAGTAAAAAAACACATATTTCTATATCATTCTAAAATTTTTAGAACTGCTTTCATTTCCTTTATTTTACTCTTACAATAATACTGCAAATATTAGGTATACAATTAATAATAAAATTTATTATAAGATAATATGGCAACTACTAATTAATGTTTTATAGATATAGAGTGTACATAGGAATGTGTACTTTGGATAAAACTAGAAACCATAAGATTTGATTATCAGCCTTGACTCTAGCATTGTAACATTGTGCTATTTCATGTATTGGAACTTTAAATGAGGATATAGTGCTGATAAAAAACACACAAGGTTGTGTGTGTAAATATCTGGCTCAGCATAAACTTCAGGGAATGTTATTCCTTTTTCATTTACCTTTGGCTTTATATCTCCAAAATGTGAAAAGATAGAAATAGGCTTCCAAGGAAAGCATGTAAAGATGGGTATCTGATCATTGGAACAGATAAAGCTGTCTAACAAAAGCATTAGGATATAGTGCTATAGGCTAAGGTGAGTTAATTTATACAGTATGTATGAATTTAGCTACCAGTTTCCTGATACCCTGGGCAAAAAAAGAAAGCTCATTAGTTACCTAATGTTCACTGCAGGCAAAAGAGTATACACATTTATAGACAGAAATAAACCTGTTTTGAAATTAAGTTAAATGAGGTGAATTTCTACGTAACCCTTAAAACTCATGTGTACAAGCATGGTGGACACTGCCTGGCAACAGCTCTATAAAAACAATAGAAATAATGGTGAGACCCTTTTCATATCAACCTTCTATAAAGGCTCAGGGAAAAATCTTGTATCATCAGTCAATGAAGGCATTTCTATGCAGAACTCAGGTAATTTTATACAATACATTGCTTTCTGTTATCTGACTTGAAATGTTAGAAAATACAAAGAAGAATATTTAGCCTGTAGATAGCTTGTCTTTTCCAAATGTTAGATGTCTTAATCTAGCCCTTGGCATGTGCTGGTTTATGGTTTATGATTAAATTTTTTAAACTACACAAGGCACACTTATTCTGTGTTGCTGGCTAATGTGAAAACCAAATGCTTTAGTCATCAGGCATGATGGAGACAGTGTTATCTTATGAAAAGTTAAAAGAGTAACTCATATTTTTCCAAGTTGGTGAGTCAACCTATTTTAGTACAGGCTTGACAAATAATAGTATTTCTAGGTAACTACTATTTCCTTCCAAAAAAAAAAAATCTCTGACTTTCATGTACTTGTAAGACATACTTGGTTATACTTCTCAAAGTCTGTGCCTTATAATAAAAAGGATAAGTACCAGCCAAGTGAAAGTTCTTTCCTAAGGTGGTAGTTAGTAGCATAAGAACTACTAGAACAATTATTCTCTAATGCACTGGTTTACAATAATACATTGCTAAAGCTAGAAAAATAAGCCAATCATGATTTTACTTTAACATATTGATTCTGCCATTCCTTCTGTTGAATCCATTTCATATTGTTACCACTAATCTCATTTCATCTCATAAAAACCCTTATGTTTCCACAGATGTGAATTTTCATGCTCACCCAGTTCCTCTAATGTTAATGTATGTTTCCAAGAACCTTGGCCTGGACATGTAGAGTGAATCTGATTGAAGAAAAAAAATCTATTTATGTTACTCTTATAAATATTTCAATGCCTTTTTATGGTTCTGTTTTTAAGAGACCATAATTCCAAGATTTGGAGGACAGAATGTTCTTTAGAAATTTAAAAGTCAGCCACTCTGTTCACATATGTGACTCATAAATGGAGTCATTTAATGCCAAAGGCATTTGTTTGAGAGATTAAACTTATGTCTGTACAATTATCTGTTCACTTATTTTTATGGCATTTCTCATTGACGATGTTGGAGATTTCATATGCTGTATCTCTGATACCCACAGAAAGAAAGGGATTATGAATGTAACACATGAGGGTAAATTTAAATCCAAGGTTGTGCCTAGAGTCAGTGTACTATTTCTTTGTAATTATCCATTTTCTTTAAAAGAACACTTCTCAGATATGGAAAGATACCATTTTCTTCTGTTTCTCATCAAAGAAGTTATTTAGTGGTTAGAGCCTCCATCTTTGTTATATTTTCACATAACAGTGTCTAACAGTTCTCAAATGTTCAAAGTGAAAAAGGAGAGTTTCCTCACACCAGTAGCATTTCCTTGGGAATAAACTATGTAAAAAATTAGATATATATCCATTTTGAAAAACTCTAATTAATATCTAGTCTCCACAGTTCAAGGGTCTGCACAAAAGAATATATTCATAAATACATTGAATAGATTATTTAGAAAATATTTTTGTACTGGAAACAATTACAGCTTTTAATGTGGTATTTTAAAATGTTTGGTTTTAAACTGTAGCTAAAACAATCAAATAAGAATAATGTTAACATTTACTTATAGCAAAACATAAAATAACAACTAACTTTGAACTAATCATAGTTACTGATAAGTACTTGTATTCTTTATAGTTTCTGGTTTATTCAATCAGGCACAAGTAGTTGCAAATTTCCAGGAAGTGAAACTAAGACTATTTTGCACCTTAATAGTTTAGAGAAACTGATTTATAGTCTCTACAGAGAGTCACTTTATTAATAAATTTACATGAATTAATCACTTCTATATTTTAATCTACTGTCTATACTCTTCAATGTGATGTGTTCATCTTGGAAGACTGTGCCAATGATATCCAGCCCTGTTTTGTACCTCTGTAAAGTGCCTTGTGATCTCAGAGGGGAATTTACAGGTCCTCTGCAGTACAAAACAAACACAATGGGGGTATACTGGGAAAGTCTGAGTTAACCAAGAACACGTGAAATTTAGCTCCCTCAATCCTTCCCTTATACTTTTTAGGTTGAATATAGAAGTTGTCTTGACTGAAAAGCTTTCCATAATTCTGCAGGCCTGGATAACTGCACCTGATATGGTCTCACGGAGGCCTGTGCACTTGAACATTATATTTATAGGTTCAACTTCTACATGGTAAACTCTTTGAAGGCAGGGATTGAGTCTTATTTATGAATGTCTTTCAATTTCCTATCATATTTACTAATACACAGTGACTTCTCTGTGACTGTCTATAAAATGAATAAACATATCCACATCATTCAAAATTTTGAGGGCTGGGGATTTGGCTCAGTGGTTCTGTTGCCTGCCCTACAAGTGCAAGGACCTGAATTCCATCCCTGGAATAAAATTTTAAAAAAAGTTTTTGATAAATGTTTACTAAGTTCCCCATCCCCTTCGATGTCATTTCAGTCCACTCTAGTTACTTCAGGATTTTGTTAGCCATCAATACTAGTTAGCTAGCACACTAAAGAAGGCTATCTTGTGTTTCTTGCTTTTTTCTTTTTTAAAATCTTTATTAAATTTATTGGTACATATTAGGTATACAACAGTTACACTCATCACTGGGATGTTGTACCTATACATGACTTATTTTTCTTCATTCCTGAGCCCTCCACCCTTCCCTGTTTACAAAGACATTATTTCCATATTTTTACTTTCAACAATTTTTTTTCTTTTCCCTTTTTACATTTCCCCTCCCCTCCCACTTCCTCTACTCTTTTAGACTTTTCTTCCTATTATGCAATATCAATTATACATTTTAATCCTTATTTATACTTTTAGTCTTTCACACTAGAGAAATTATTCAGTATTTATCATGTGAATCCTATTTATTTCACTTAAGAGTATGGCCTCAATGTGCATCCACTTAGCTATAAATCTCTCTAGTTTCTCAATCTTTATGACTGAATAGTATTTCCTTTTATAAAGAAAACCACATCTTCTTTATCCATTCTCCAGCTGATGAGCTGTTTCCAAGTTTTAACTATTACAAACTGTGCTGCTATAAACATGGGTGAACATATATCACTGTAGTTCGATTCTTTTAATTTTTTGGGGAAGATACCCAGCAGAGGAATAGCTAAGTAAAATGGGACTTTGAATCCTAGTTGTTTGAGGTATCTCCATATTGATTTTCACAATGGTTGTACCAGTCTGCACTTCCATCAACAACAAGGAAGTGTTCCTATCTCCACAGAACTCCACCTACATTTGTTATTGGTTGATTTCTTGATGACAGCCATTCTTACTGGGGTAAGATGGAATCTCAGTGTTGTTTTCATCAGCATCTCTCGAATGAGCAGTGATGTTGAATATTTTTTCATATGATTATTTTCTGCTTTTACTTTTCTGTGGGAGAAATATGTGTTCATTTCAGATGGCCATTTTTGAACTAGGTCTTTATATTTGGGGGGGCCTACTTTTTAAAAGTTCTTTATATATTCTAGATGGTAGATCTTTGTATGAGGAACAGCAGGTAGTAATTTTTCCCACATTGTGGGTTGTCTCTTAGTTCTGCTTGTGATTTCTCTTGCAGTGCAGAAGCTTTTTAAAAAGATAAGATCCCAATTGTTGATTCTTTGTTCTAGTTCCTGTTCTACTAAAGATTTGTTCATAAAGTCTTTTCCTGTGCTGATATCTTCAAGAGTTCTACCTAACTTATATTCCAGCAAGTTAAGTTTTTTGTTTTAATATTTAGATCTTTAATTTACTTGGATTTTAGTTAAGTGCATGGTGAAAGATAGGGATCTAGTTTTAATCTTTGACAAGTCAAGATCCAGTTTTTCCAACACTGTTTATTAAAGAGTCTATATTTGGCTCCTTTGTCAAAGATGAGGTAGTGGAGAATGTCAGGAGATGTTTCTGCATCTTCTAATCTATTCCACTGATCCTTGGGTCTATTTCTTTGCTAGTACCATGCTGTTTTTATTACAGTGGCTTTGCAGTATAATTTCAGATTGGGGATTGTGATACCCCATGACTCTGTTACCTAGAATTGCTTTTGTTATTCTAGGTCTCTTCTGATTCCAAATGAATTTTTGGATTGTTTTATCTAGTTTAATGAAATAAACTGTTGGGATTTCAGTAGGGAATGCATTGAATCTGTATAGCAGTTTTAGAAATATGTCCATTTTCACTATATTGCTTCTTCCTATCCAGGAGAAAGGGATGTTTTTCCATTTTCTTATATCCTCTTCATTCTCTCTCTCTTTTTTGGGGGTGCTGTAGTTTTCAGTGTAGAGGTCTTTTGTTACCTTCATTAGATTGATTTGTAGATATTTTATTTTTTTGATGCTATTGTGAAAGGGATTGTTTACCTAATTTCTTTCTCAGTGAGTCTGTTATTTATGTACAAGAAAGCCATGGATTTTTTGAGTATTTACCTTTTATCTAGCTACTCTACTGAATCTTTCAATCAAGTCTAGAAACATTTTTGTTGGGTCTTCTATGTAGTGTATCATAACAGCAAATAATGATAGTTTCACTTCTTCCTCTCTTATCTTTATTGTTTTTATTTCTTTCTCTTATGGAATAGCTGTGACTAATTTTTCCCAAACTCTACTAAACAGAAGTGGTGATAGTGGATATCCTTGTCTTATTCCTGATTTTAGCATGAAGGTTTTCAGATTTTGACCATTTAATATGATGTTGGCTATTGGCTTTTCATAGATAGTCTTTATCAGTTTGAGATAAAGAACTTCTATTCCAAATTTCTTTCGTTTTTTTTTTTATCATGAATGGATGTTGGATTTTGTGTAATGCTTTTTCTGAATCTACTGAGATGAGCATATGTTTTTTGTCCTTGACTTTGTTAATATAGTGTATTACATTTATTGATTTACATATGTTGAACCATCCTTGCATCCCTGAGATAAATCTGACTTGGTCAGGGTGTGTGATCTTCTTGATGATTTTCTGTATTCTGTTTGCCAGTATCTTACTGCATCTTTGTTCATTAGGGAGATTGGACTGTACTTCTCTATTTTGTTTGGGTCTTTCTCTGATTTTAGAATCAAAGTAACACTTGCTCCCAAGAATGAATTTGGAAGTATTGCTTCCCATACAATTTTATTGAAGAGTTTGAAGAGTATAGTGGCAATAGTTTTTGAATTCAGCAATGAAGCCATCAGGACCTGGGCTTCCTTGTTGGTTAATTTTTAATAACCTTTCCAATTTCATTGATTATAATTGGGGTGTTTAGAATTTTTATATCTTCATTCAATTTTGGTAATTCATATATATCTAGGAATCTGTCCTTCTGTGTTCTCCATTTTATGAGTACAGGTTCTCAAAGTAGGTATTAAAGGATCCTCTGGATTTCTGAAGGATCTGTTGTGACTTCACCTTTTCATTCTTATTGCATGAATTTGAGCTTTTTTTTATTTTTTAATAAGGTTGCCTAAAGGTTTATTGATTTTATTTATTCTTACAAAAACCCCAAATCTTCAATTTGTTAATATTTGTATCATTCTCTTAGTCTCCATTGCATTGATTTCTGCTCTGATCTTTATAATTCCCTCCCTTGTATGAGCTTTGGGTTTGTCTTACTCTTCTTTTTCTAGGTGCTTAAGATTCAGCATTAGGTTGTTTGTTTTGAGATCACTTTGTTTGTCTAGTGTGGCCATTCACTGCTGTAAATTTCCCTCATAGAGCTGCTTTCATTTTGTCCCATAGATTTCTATATGTTGTATTGCAATTTAATTGCAGGAAATGTCTAATTTCTTTAATTTTCTCTGTGACCCACTGGTTGTTCAGGAGACTGTTATTCAATTTCCATATGCTTGTGGAGTTCTAGCTGTTCCTTATGCTATTGATCTCCAGTTTAATTGCAGTATGGTCTAATAATATACAGGGGATAACTTTAGTTCCTTTGCATTTACTTAAGCATGTCCTATGAGCTAGAATGTGGTCTATTTTAAATAATGATCCATGTGCAGCAGAAAAGATTATATATTCTGATTTTGTGGGGTGGAACACTGTAAGTCCATTTGTTCAAAAGCTTGGTTCAGTTCTAGTATTTTGTTATTGATGCTTTTTGTCTAGATAATCTGTCTATTTGTGACAGTGGAGTATTGAGGTCCCCCAGTGCAGTTGTATTAGTGCTTATTTGGTTTTTCATGTCTCTCAATATTTGTTTTGTACAGATGGGGGCATTAGTATTTGGTGCATATATATTTATGATTGTCATCTCTTCCTGCTGGATTGTTCCCTTTGCAAGGATATAGTGACCTTCTTTGTCTCTCTTAATTAGTTTTGGTTTGAAATCTGTTTTGTCTGCAAATAAGATAGCTACCCCTCCTTTTTTCCATGCTGCTTTCACATGGAGAACTATTTTCCATCCTTTTACTTTCCGCTTATGAATTTCTTTTTTAACTAGGTGTGTTTCTTATAAACAGTATGTTGTTGGATTTTGCTTCTTAATCTTTTCTGCCAGTCTGTTTCTTTTGATTGGTGAATTGAGGCCATTAACATTGATGGTTAGACCCTCTGATATGTACTGACTTATCCTTGTCATATTATTTTCCTGTTGTTGGGTCTTTTATTTTTTATTTGCCCCCCTTTAATTTCTTGCCTTTCTGGAAGATTTGCTCTGTTGGGCCTCACTGGGTTGTGACTTTCATTGTCTTTTTCTAGGGCATAGTTTATAATTGTTTGGAATATTGGTTTGGTATTCATGAAGTTTCTCAGCCTTCTTTGTTGTGGAAGTATCTTATTTCCCCATCAATTTTGAAAGATGACTTTGCAAGATATCAAACCTAGATAACAGTCTAGGTTGGAGGATGTTTTATTTTAGGGCTTGAAATATATCACTCCAGGCTCTCCTTGACTTGAGGATTTATGTTGAAATGTCTTCTGTGATTCTTATTGGTGTTCCTGTGTATGTTTTTCTTTTCTGTAAATGCTTCTAGTATTTTTTTTTTTCTTCTGTTGAGTTTCTGGGATCTTGACTATTATATGTCTACATGTAGATTTTTTTTTATTGTGTCCAGTTGGATTCCTATATGCCTCACTTATCCATATGACAAATTCTTTTGCTCTGTTTGGGAAGTTTTCTGTCATTAATCCTGTGTACCTTTTTTAGGTCATTTGTATTTTCTTCTGCTTTTTTGTGAATTCTTATCAGTCTTACATTACTCTTTTATGCATCATCTAGGAGATGCTGGATCGATTTCTCATGGTCCCTTATTATTTTTAAGAGCTCTTTCTTTTCATAGTCATTGACCCCAATCCGGACTTCTGCTCCTGATATTCTGTCTTCACATTGGCTCATTCTGCTGCAACTACTTCCAATAGTTTTTAATCTCCTGTATATCAGTTTGAATCTTTTTCATGGATTTCATTTATTTCCTATGTTGGGCATTCATGGTTACCATTTCTTTCATTTGTTGGGCATTCATGGTTTTCATTATGGTCCTGAGCTCACCTTTTATTTTTGTCTGTTTGTATTCTAGAGTCTCTAATCATGTCTTTCATTCAGCTCACCATCTCTCTATAGTTAGGTAAAGGTTAGAAGTGAGGCCAGAGGACACAGGAAGATCAAGCAAACTCTAGGAAACTGTTGAAGACAAGAGGAAAAGAAAGAATGAAAGAGCAAATTTAAGAGCAGAGCAACCTAAGAGTAACAGGGAAACTAGAAACTGTATTCACTTTCCTTTAAGACTAATGCAGTCTGGAGAAGGAAAAAGAGAGAAGAGAAGAAAAAGAAAGGGAAAAATATATCCAATTTAGGACCAAAATAGGAATAAAAAAGGAGGGACATGAAGAATAAACTGGGAGAGAGAGAGAGAGAGAGAGAGAGAGAGAGAGAGAGAGAGAGAGAGAAAAGAAAAAATTGAAAATAGAAGAAAAAATAAAAATAAAGGAAAAATAACTGAAAATAAAAAGTACAAATGAAGGGCCTCCTTCAGGGTATATCTGTGCTGTCACAATACACAATGTGGGCAGCAGTGTGCAGATCTCACTCAATTAGCCTCAGAAAGCCAGCAGCAGTGCCCTGAGATTCAGGCTGATTTCTGGCTGCAAGGCCCAAGTTGAACTCCCTGACCCCCTGCTGTGTTGAACTCTGCAAGGTTCTACTACAGGTTCCAGCTGCCCTTCCCCTGCACATAGGTCAGTTTCCAACTGGAGGTGATGATTTCTCCTTCTTATCAACTACTACGGTCTGGTGTACCTTTATCACACAGATTTTCTTCACCTTTTCAGTGGGCTTAACTTTTCATCAAGGAAACTCAGAGAGGCCTTCTTTCTTTTGTTCACTTCTACTCTATCTTCTGGAGCTCAGAACCATTGTCTTCATGACTCTCTGTACCTCTATGGTGTGGATCCAGGTACCAGTGAGTCCCAGTGGCCAGAGGTGTTGGGGAGAAGGGGGCTCAGATCCTTGACTCCTTGGCAGCCTGGGGTGGCTGTGCTCATTGATTGGTATCTTGTCTTACCTTTTTTTAAAACAAGTCTATAAATTTTTGAAGTCAATATTACATCCTATTCATTGTTGCATTTCAACTCCTTATACCTTAATATAATGAAAGAGGTAATGTTCAGGTAATTATTTCTGTTTAGTGAAGTTTTTAGTTAATATTTAAGTGAAAAATTATATTAGAAAGACCAGAAAGCCAAGAATATATGTATTATCTTTGTCTCTTCCACTAGTCAGAAGAGAGAGAAAATTAGAGCCATTTTACCATGTATATATCAGAAAGTTTAGCATTAAGTTCTTGCAATTGTAGAGAGGTATCAGTAGACAGTTAAGTATGACTTTTTTTTTTTTTTGGTACTGGGGATTGAACTCGGGTCCTTGCTAGTATGACAACTTTTGAAGACCATCTTGAAAATACTAATTTCTGGTGTTAGCACTAAAAATCTTAAAAAGGAAGAGGAGACAGGTACAATCATGAGAGTTGGTGATATAAATAAACAATGAAGAAAAGAATGAATTAAGAGCAGGTCTAAGAACTTTAACTGTGACATTTTTGCCTAAGAAATATTCACCTATCACTTCTAGAAAAGAGTACTCTGATGTGATCAAGAGTGTCTCCATTCCTTTATGATGTTTTGAGGAATGTATAAGACACAATTAACATATTCGTGGAGCTGGTATTCATACAAAACCAGAAAATAATAACAAGAGTTAGAATAAGGGTAGATGTAAGTACAAGGTATTAGAAAATACATGAGAGAGGCCAGGGATCCACCACCTGCATCACAAGCACAAGGTCCCAAATTTGATCCCTGGTACTGCCCCTTAAAATAAAAGAAAGTACATGAGAGGGAACTTACCACATCTTGATGGATGAAAAAAGTTATAAGTAGATGTCATTAAAATCTTAAAAGTACAAGATCCTAATGATGAATGTAACTGGACTGTATACTTAACATGTACAAATCAACTTACTGGAAAAGATCTTAAAGGCAAAGGTTGGGAGAAATTTCTGAATACAAGTTGTAGATGTTTAAAAATGTAAAACATAAATAATGATCATGCTCCTTTTAAAGTTTAAAACAACTTAAGTGCCATAGCTTTATCTAAATATCCTGCCAAAGCCTCATGCACTCATAGGTAGAGCTTTAGGAGGTGGCTAAATCATGAGTGTGTGATACTGGATTAAGGGTACACAATAACTAGATTAGTCAACTGATTTATTTAGGCTTAAGGTTCTATATGTGGTTGGATGGACTTACTGAAGATAGTGTGAGTGCCACCAATCAATAGGCTTGTAGCCTGATCAAAATAAAAAGGGAAGGCTACTACTTGCTGTTTCCTGGCTACCTTGTCATGGACTGTTTTTCCTCTGCAAAGGCTCTCTGCCATGCTCTTCCACTTGGATGCTAGCCAACTATAGCCTAAAACCTATGAAAATTATGAGCTAAAATAAACCTTTCTTCCATTAATTTGTGGATGTTAGTTCTTTTGTCTCAGCAATGAGGAAAGTAAATAAGACATTAGGTATTTGGGGGTATAGAAAGAAAGATATATAGTTATTGTAGATAAGATGAAAAGATATGCAGAGGTGGTTTTATTTCCATGTAAGGAGCTTGAGCCTATAGTATAAGTGGTGTGAAATCTTTGAAGGATATTAAAACAAGAAAACAGATTTGGAGTTTAGGTAAGGCATGGTGGTGAATAAATGGACCATGGATTTGAGAGAGGAAATCCTGAAGTTGAGGAGTTGTAGGCGTGGTCCAGAAAAGAGAAAATACAGATTTAAAAACCTCCAGTGAAGTGGTTATAGGTATAGAGCAATAGTGTCTTCCAGAAATATTAAAGAGGTCAAGTTGGAATTAGCTTTACTTATGTGTACATATTTATAAGATATAATTTATATGTGATATGCAATTTAATACATAAATATATTTGTATAGGCTAAATATATAATTTATATTTATAATGTGTATTTGTACTTAGTATATTAAATGCATAATTATACCTTTATGTCCTTATACATATTTCAACATATATTTATGTATTTCATATTGCATATTAATAATTCTGGTTGTACCCTGCATAGTCTATTATAATTAAAATACTTAAGATTATGTTTTATAAGTGATGGAATTGCAATTTACTAGGTCATAAATATTAAGATATATTAATGTGTATTTATATATAAGAATGTTACATTTATTTAAGCTAACTTTGCTGATGGAATATATTACAGAAGGTAATTACCGTATATCCCAAATTGCAATCAAGTTTTGGTGTTTAGTCCACATGTCCAATATTTCTATGGTCAAGAGTGAATGGTTGAGCTGTGACTTCAGGCCTCAGATTATTAACTTTTTCTCTGTACACAAAGGCTCAAATTTTCAGACTAAGAGCTTGCCTGTGAAATTTGAAGACATACAATCATTTAGATTCTGAGTACAATTAAGAAATGCATTGTTTCAAAATTAGAATTATAACCAAGGTAATTATTCCAGAATAACCAAATGAATCCTCTTTTAATTTGCTAGCCCACTCTCCACTAAGAATCACTAAAAAGAATCAATAATCTTAAAAGGATCCTTAGCTCTATAAAACAAACAGATATAATATACATTTTGACCTTGGAAAATAGCCAGAAGTGATATGGTACCAGTTCCAGTAAAAAAAAGTGATTGAACACACTGTAATATTTTTTTGAGTGTCTTAGTTACTCTTCTCCCATTGCTGAGACATACTGCCCAACACCCAAAGTTAAAGAGAAAGGCCTTGAAGCACAAAAGGGATTGAGGTATTGAGAAGATATGTACTACTGAAGCATGCAGTATTTGATCACAGAAATAAGCCTGCCTTGGGTAATGTTAATTGCATAGTTGGATTTCAACCATTCTCAACTCCTGGGATCCTAATGGGAGGTTTAGGGAAATTTCCAACAAATAAGGATCTAACTTTTTGCGCACTATCTAATGTTAAAACATTTGTCATTTGAAACAACTGAGACTTCAGTCTGAATCCCAGGGGAGGCCCCTCTTGTTATTTAAATAACTTCTAGTCCTAGGGTTAATATGGTAGTTGATCAATTACTCATGACTTGTAAGCTAATATTTGTTTAAGCACAATCCAGACTTCTTTCGGTCTCATTTTCTATGGAGCTATAATTCCAACTTCAAAATACAGGCAAAACAAATGCCAGAACCTGTATCCTCAACATGCTGAAAAGGGCATATTTACATTTTCAGTAAATCATTTATGTACACATTGAAGTCACTATGCTAAGATGCAGTGTTACCTTCATAAGAAGAAATGGAGAAATACAGGCCATAATGAAATGCTGACATTTTGGGAGTACTGAGCCAGTTTCACAAGGTACTGCTTGGTCTTCATCATCAGTTAACCACTCTGTGCTACTGTAGGAATAACAATACCAAATAAAATGCCTCTTTCTCCCTCTTATGGAAGGCATTTAGTTTGGCAACATCTTTTAGTCTTTTCAAAGTCTTGGAAATAGCCTGCTAGCTTTTCAAAGGCAGTGATTCTTTTTGTGTTGTTCATCGTCATTTACAAAAGCATCAATTATTTATTGAATATATGCACAAGTATTTTCTCTGTGGTGTTCTATAAAATTATTCTGAGATTTTTAAGGTTCTCTTAGTATTTAAATGTGGAGGATGAGAAAAAACAATGCATCATTTTGTATGTCAGGAAGTTTCCTGTATTGTATTGTTATGATCTTCTGCCGAAGTAAGGAATAACAGAAAGCAAAAACCATATTTAAGTTTCACATAGTGCTTCATGACTTAAAATACATGGAGGAAAAGCAGATTTCCTCATTACCCAGCTACAGAATGACTTATTTTTACTATATTTCTACAAATGAGTATGAAAAGCTCTTAAGTCAATAATAATAGGATGCTAAACTTTTGCCCTAGGTTTCAAGGAGAGACAACAGAAAGGTACAAGCCCTTTATGCTACCCTAAGGTAAGAGACTCAGGGAAGAGCGAAGTCAGCAGATGATGACTGAGATCTCTAGGAAGTCTGAGCCCTTTCAGCCTGGACTCAAACAGTTCTCATTACATGTGACAGATTATTTCACTTAAGAGTATCTGCCCCTTTTATCTTATGCAGACTACTCAGGGCAGGTGCACTCACACTCTTAATTCTATGCCCTTGAGTCTAGCATTGCATCATGAATCAGTTCTAGCATCACACTCTAGATCAAGCCACCTCTGAAAGAGCCTATGACAACATGAGGCACTGAGAAGACAACTAGACACAAACCATTACAATGAGCTTGCATTTTCCACTGGATGGCAGTTAGCAGCAGAGCTGACTGTATTTTTTATCAAACTTGGTAAAGTCACTCATGAAAAGGAACTTCCAAGACTGCTTCAAAAAATTACAAGAAAGACAGGGATAAGTTAGTTGGAAGCAAGGAGAAGGATTTTGAGGGGTATTAATGGAAGTAATTTTTTACTATAATAACTTTTGAAAATTTAAATATTTACTATGTATTTTGGTCATACTGCATTCATTAGAATAATCTCTGAAAACTCAATACTTCCTCTCCTTTTCTCCCAGCACAGAAAAAGTTGAGCTGTATAGCTGAACCTTGAGTTATCCAGGCTACAACTACTTTGAGCTGTATCTTCTCTGAAAGTCTGTGGATCTAAGAGGGAGACTGATACTATCATATGGAGAGTTCCTGAGACCAGTGCCAGGAACAATGTGGCCAGGACATGGCCTTGGTCATCACTGCTGAGAATAGAACTGAATACATAGGGCCATGGAGTTGGTGTAACTCTAATCTTTTCTCTATTCCTGATATTCATAATACTTTTCTATTTTTTCATATGCTTGGTACGCTAATTACACTTTAATAAATACACTAGTAAAATTGAGACAAAAGATTGTAAATAACTCAGTCTGGTAGAGTGACCTCCCTAAGATCCTTATAGAAATAATCCTTATAGAAATAACCCCTTACAGAGCAAGATAAAGATATGCATATCTCATATCAGACAAATAGCAGTCAAAACAGGGTTGCAGTGTTTTTTTTTTTTTTTAATCTTTATTTTAATGATCTGTCAGTTGCTGGAACTCTCTGTAAACCTTGCATTGGTTGAGATGCATTGGGTGAGATGATTATATGCAATACCTCTTGCTAGAGGAAGACTTTTTACAATCACTGGATATGTAAGAGATACATAAAACAGAGCTTGCTTTTCTATTTTTCTTCTCCATCTTTCAGAGTTTTGTGTTAAGAGAAACAATGAACTGACATTTTGAAAGGGTGTCATGGTTTAAATATGAAGTGTCACCTGAAGGCATTTGCACTGAGAGCTTGATCCCCAGGGCAGCAGTTTTCAGAAGGAGAGGCTAGAGAGGTGATTGGATCTAGGAGTTCTATATTTATCAATTGAGTTCATAGCTAAATGGACTATTAGGAGGTGGAGACTGGTTGGAGTAATTGAGTAAGTGGGGGTGTGGCTTTGAAGGGTATGACTTGTCTTCTGCCTCTTCCTGTCTGGCCTTTCTCTTCTTTCTCTGCCTCCTGGCTGCCATGAGGAAAGAAGCTTTACTGTGCTTCTTTACTGTGCCATTCAACCATGATTTTCTGGCTCATCACAAGTTTAAAGCAACAGAGCTAGACAACTGCGGATTGAAACCTCAGAAACTGAGTCAAAATAAGCCTTTTTTCCTTTAAATTGTGTATGGGAGGTATTTTTTTCTTTTATTCTAGCAACAGAGAGTTGACTAATACAAAGGGGAAAAATAACCCAGTATTTCTGCTTTTAGCTTTGAAGTCTTCTTTAGATTTAAACAATTGATAAACATTCTAGTTTGATGCAGCATCTCAAGGATTACTGACTTGCAAGAGAAAGCTGTGTGGTGACTCCATTGTACAGACATATTGGAAGGAAAATTGGTTTCATAGCTAGAGCGTTTCCTTGTATTAGTGAATAAAGGTCACATGGAGCTTTAGATATCATAATGGTTAGAACAAGACACCACACTTCCATGGAAGTTTCTGGAAATTGCTTAGAGTTTAAGATATGGTTGGGTACAAGGTTAATATTTGCTTCCTTTGCTAAAATTGCAAAGCAAATAAAGTCTTAGAATCACAACCATATCTTTTTAGCCTTTTTTCAATAATTGGTAGATTTTTGTGTGTGTGTTTGTTTAAAGATGGTGTTTAGAATTTGGGTATGTGATAAATGTGATAAATTCTGATTTCTAAGACGGAGAATTTTAGCAGAAATGGGTTACTTCTTTTCTCAAATCTTTGTTTTTCTGTTAATCAAATGGGTATAATTGATCATCCTGTGAGTGGATTGAGGAGCAGTTTATGGATACCATGGCTGTTAGGAGTCCTGTGAATACTTTAGCAATGCAGAAATACTTATTAATCAATAATAATGATAGTTATACACAGTGAGGGAGTCAGCTGAAGAACTCAAAGGCAGACATTGTCACATTGTTTTCGTATGATTTGAAAACTCATGCTTTTCCTGTGCATCTGACACTTTCAGTTGTGTTGGAGAGCAGAAGAGCTCTAAATATGGTACTTAGTTGTCTACGGAATTCTTGATGGAGTCAGGCTTTATATGAAATCTAAATTATGTCACTCGCTGCCTGAGTTTTCACATTAACATTTTTAGAAGATAATTTTTTATTCTTAATGTAACCCTAGGCTAAATATTCTCAGACTATCATAGAAGAAATGTTACCAAAAAGTAGAAAATATCTCTGAGATTGCTTCAGGATTTAGCATAATATTTCTTCTAGTCATTCCCGAAGGCTATCAGTATTTGCCTATATAACTCCATTGTTTCAGATTCTCAGGAACTAAAGGGTAACGACTAGAAGTAGGAGGAAATTAGATTACTCTTAGACTAAAAAATTACTACAAATGGTTGATAGTACTTTCTAAAACTGAGTACTCTCTGTGGATCTGTTTGGTGTATTCCTGATTCTCTCTGCAAAGAAAGGTCTTAAATTCTCAGCCACATGAACAGGATCTGAAAGGAACTGCTTATATTTATATCCTTTATCATTTCTTTCTTAAATATCTATTTTAAAAAAATAAACACTTTTAAATATATATATGTATATATATAT
>NW_022900928.1:43102302-43138126 GCF_012274545.1 Fukomys damarensis | reverse complement strand
ATATATATATAACAAAGTTACAAAATTATTACATATGGCCAATTCATAATTATAAGTTAAGAATAATAACTAATTACATAGTAATTTTTCTGTATTTTCCATGTAGAAGTTAGGCAAGATTCATAGTAATTCACTTGATTTATCAATGCTCTTTCACTGGTGAAAAGGAGCCTTGCTATAGAAGACTACATATGTTGAATGTTAGGAAGGAGGAGCTAAGAGAAGAGAGCATGGTGAGCTGCAGCAAGGGCCTGCGAATCTGAAGCCCAACGTTCACCCACTGCACACAGGGAAAGAAGTGAAAGGAATAAATTTGCATTCTGAAATTAAAGTGTGGGACTTACTTATGGATGCACTGATGAGTGCTGACATCTAAGACTTTTCTGAAGAAGATCAGAAGTCAAGTTACCCTGGAGGGATTTTGTATTTGTTGTTCAGCAGATGTTCATAGGGCTACAACCTGTAATAAACAACAGCACCAGGCAAATGTTACAGACAGGAATTCTTCCTGCCCATCACAGTTTATATTATTCTGACATAGGGTCACTAAAGAGTTGGAACATTCCAGAACTAATTTGATGTCAGAATGTTAGAAAAATATTACACAGAGGCCAGAAAGGTGGCTTTGAACCTCTGGGGAATAGTCAATTACCCACTTGATCTACATGTTTTATTCAAGACACTATTTTAAGTACTTGGAGGGGCATATAGAGAATTATAAGACAGTTTCTACTCCAAAAGACCCTGCATTGAGTTGAGGGGAAAATTCAAAGATGTATTTAAACTGAACTGAGCAATTGTTTTGGCTGTTTTCATATCCCTGAGACAAAATATCTGACACCCACAACTGAAAGGAGGGGAGGTTTATTTTTGCTTAGTTTCACAGATCTCGGTCTGGTTGGCTGGCTCTAAGGAGGAGACATCATGGCAGAGAGGCATGGAAGAGGAACACTGCTGACTTCATGGCAGCCAAAGGCAGGGAGCACACAGATAGCACCAGAGAGTAGGGGACGAGACATAGAGAAAGAGTTGCCAAAGGAAAGCCCTTATGACCTACCCAAGTACCCTCATAAATGTACTCTCCTATTCCCCCAGGCATTGCTCAAGGCAATCAAAATGACAAACAAGATGAACAGTCAGCAATATATGTGAAGTGCCAATGAATGGTAGGAGGAACAAAAGTTAAGGGGAAAACTGTGCATGAATTTGAGTGTTTTAATTCATAGCAACAAAATTATCATGGTATCTTGAGCAAAAGAAAATTTATTTGAAGAATTTTGTAACTCACAAATTTGCCAGGAAGTTTTCACTGTCTGCCTCAAAGACCTGGAGATATCAAGCTTTGGAGGACCTAGGAAAAACGTGCAGATACTACTCAGAACTGGAAGTGCCGTCAGTCCTAAGATTTGAAGAAATCAGAAGTATTAGATCAATGCAGGCTGTGGAAATTATGTATTTTTTATGTCATCTGTTAATCAACTTCCCATATCTGTAATACATACCTAAGATAAGCAGCTTATAGGAAGGAAAGATTTATTCTGGCTTACACTTTGAGAGATTCAGTCTATGGCTGATTGCCCCCATCACTTTGGTTGTGTGGTAGCATACCATAGTAGGGGCCTGGAACAGAGGAATTCTGTGCTCCTCATGACTGGATATGAAAAAGAGAAAGAGATCACAGTCCAATCATCTCCAGTGAGGGAACCAATGATCTAAGACATCTCACTAAACCTCATTTCTTAAAGGTTTCCCCATCCCTGATTATCACCACTGGGTGAGGACAAAACCTTTAAGACATGGGTCATTGGGGAATATGGTAGATCAAAACTGTATCAACCATAGATACAGAGATGTTTGCAGATATTGGGGATACATAGGTGATTCTGCATAGATTTAAGATATATGGAGCAGGAAAGAGACCAAACAGGGAAAATATTTGGGGGCCAGTTTATGGAGAGCCTTGTGGACATTATATCACTGGCAGAGCAATATTGTTAGAATGCCTAGCAAAAATATTATACAAGCAGAGAGAGATAGTGTGGGTAACAAAATCATTCTGTAGAAAGGTCATCTAAATAGCATTTGGTTGATTCCAACCATATACTTAAACACTATACATTTTGGTACTGTCACTTGTTCATTATGAAGCAACCCCAGACAAGTTATCTTCTCATTCAGCAATGCAGTTTCCACATTTGTAACATGCTATGGTTATTATAAGCATATGATAGATAATATGTGTAAAGCATGGAGCACACATTCTGGCACATCAAAACTTCTCCTCATTAAATGTTTTTATTGATAATTTTATTATTCTCAAAGCACCTTGAGATTCATGACATCTCAACCTTACAGATCATGACAACCACACTCATTTACTAGATGAAATCTTTCATTTGATTTTCACAAAAAGTTTGTGTGAAGGTGTTATTACTATTCCCACTTTTATAAAGCAATGTTTAGGGTCATGTATTTAGGTAAACAGTGGAACTGGAATTCAAATTTACCTCTGATGAATCCACAAGGCTTCCTGCTTTTGACAGTGACAATCTGCCTATAAAGAATGATTGCCAATTCAGAGTTGCACTCAGCCTTCTTAAAATACTTCTGTTCTTCAAACGAAATACCTCACGTCAGTTCTAAATCTGTAAGACTTAGGGAATTAGAGCCTCACTCTACATAACGCTGCAGTGTGTGCCCTGCGATACGAAAACCCCAGACTGAGAATTTTCATCCCTGAAGCGTCTTTATTTCCCTGGTGGGTGGCTGACTCTGCCACCATGTAATGTGCTTTGGGATTTGCCCCACAAAAGATGCTAATAAATGTAAACCAGTGTTTCTGTGAAAGACGTACATGCTGCTGCTACTGAATATATTAGCTCATTATATTTCAATTCAATAATTAGAAAACATAAGCAGCAAGCATTATAGAATATATACATTTCAAACTGAGACATTTTACAAGCTTTCACTTATTAATGTGTGAATTTTAACTATTGTTCTCTGCCAGAGGCAACTGATGGCAGAATAAAAACTGTTGATTGTAACTTTAAACTGGAATTCTAATATGAATGGATAAAGCCAAAGAAAAATCTTCTGATTGGAAATTGGACTCTTGCCAGCTCTTTAGTTATGAGAGACATCTGAGACCTGGCTAAAAAATATGATTTCCTTTTGCTTTCACTTTCTTTCTAGGAGTATAGCATTCCCGTAGTCCTTATCTGTCTGAATCATTTCAAAGCTCACAGATGCATCTTCTGCAGTACTCAAAATACATGACCATCGATCATGATATGTCAGCTTGAATGGGTTAAGAAACACCTAGATTAGTGAAGTAGTGTTCTAGGTGTGTCTGTGTATAATTAATACACAGGCCAGCAAACTGAAATAGAAGACCCACTGTGGTTGTCGGTGGCACCAAACAATAGTCTTGTAGCCTGAGTGGGATGAAAAGGGAAAAGGACAAGGAAGTGTGCTGTTTTGAAGAGCTCCGGTCTTCCTGAGCAGGTCTATCCTTTGCTGATTCTGCCTTTGGGCATAGGTCTCCAGATGTCTAATTTCTTCAGCCTTCCAATGGAGACTTGCAGTGGGGACCCTGCAGTCACCTCTCAGGTGTTTAACCTTGAACTGGGCTTACAACATTGATCTCTTTTTTTCTGTGGTCTTTGTTGCCGTGGACTGAACAGCTACTGGATGCTTGGTCTCTCCAACATGCAGATAATCATTGTAGATGATCTCACCTTGGATTCTGAAAGCTAACCTAAATAAACCCTTTGCATAAGTATACACATATTTTTATTGCATTTGTCTTTTAGAAAATTCTAATACAAAAGATTTAGCTGAATAACCCAGTGAGGCCATTTAGTGTGCATAAAACTCACATGATTTCTAACTTCTGTTTTCTTTATTTTTAAAAAAATAATCTTCATCTGTCCTTGAAAAAGTTTCTACAAATCTGTGGCAAAATGAATAAAATCAAGAGCAATATAGTCTGCTTCCATAAAACTAAATCAACTAAATTATAAATGAAAATCTTCTATTCTGAGATTCAATATTTATAAAATTTTCTGATTCGAGATGTCTCTTTTGTGACAAAATGGTGAGAATAGATTAAATTTTGTACTTTTAATATTTTTGGTAATATCAAATGTTGCTAGCTCTATTTCTGTTTGCCAATATACATTTTTAAAAATTTATTAGCCTATGTAAGATAGGTCTTGGAACCAGTAGTGTGGTAGAAGAAGCACAAATTTTAGGATGAGAAGCCCTTGAATTTCCATTCTTGCTAGATCTTGAGCTGCCCTGGAGTCTCTGCTTATTCATTTGTAAACTAAAGACTCTAGAATTATTAAGAGAATTCTATGAGATCGCATATACAATATAGCCAGGTCACAGATGGACTGAATAGGCAATAATTTATCTTCTTCATTTACTTCATTCTAGAGGTAGACTGCGTGAGGAGAAGATATGGGAGATGAACAAGTGAAGGAGACAAGTGGTAGAAAGTGGAACCTAAAGGCCGGATGTATTGAGGGAAGGCTTTCTTTCCTTGCTAATGTTTTCTGATATTGGGGAACGCCTTGAAGGGCAGGATATGTTTATTGTCATTGTGTTACTCACACAATGCAAGATCAAAGAAGCACGGCTATGATGAAGCAGTGCTTCACGTGAAGCAAACTCTGATTTGTATGTTTGCACACAGGTCATTTATTTGTATTTACTCTCCAGTAAAGTCCATAAGGGAAGTAAAGGAAGAAGGGTGGGCAAAAATCTCTGCCAGCTATAGAAGTTTTACAGCTGGGGTAGCTCTGTAGAATTACCCCAAATCAGAGAAAGGGATCCAGCTTTTGTATTCCTCCCATTTATCAAACATTAGATGCAAGTTGCACAGGGGAGGGTCATGACTTGAAAGAGATGACTTTCTGCAATGGGAACAATCTCCAGATAGATTTTTATTATGGGCTGAATTGTGTTCTCCCAAAAGATATTGGTGTCCTAATTCATAATATTCATCAATTTGACCTTATTTGGAAATATGATATCTTTGCAGATGACGAAATGAGGTTAACATGGAAGTCCCTAATCTATTCAGACTGGTGTCCTTATAAACAGAGGACATTTACCTATAGAGAGACAGTCGTGTGTGGAGGAAAGACTTACATGTGAGCCAAAACTCTTCTGTTTTTTGAGCTGTCCAGTAGATAGCATGGCGTTATGGCAGCTACAGAAATACAACCAAATGAGCAGTGGTGCAAAGTGTACATCTGTTCTGAAAGGTGACCTTCTGGTTCATGAAAATGTTACCAGTCAAACTCCATGACACTTGTGGCATGGAGAAAACTTCATTGCTCAACCTTGATCAGTGCTCGTCTATATCTTCTTATGAGCAAATGGACTCATCTTCTGTTTTACTCACGCCCACACAGTGGCCTGCAATGAAATGGCCAGTCATATAAAGTTATCTTAAAGCTGTATTTAGAAACTTAGAGAACATCTGCACATGTTCAGGAAACACACTTAATCTAGGTGCCCCAAGGAACAGAGATACTTATGGAATAAGATTTCAAGGCAGGTAAGACTGTTGGGGGCATTATTATCACTCTCTAATCGCCATTTAACAGTTTAAGGAAATTAGGTTTTAAAAAATAATTTAACAATCCTAGCTATGGAATATGAAGGAGGTATCAAAAAGTAAGAATGAGGAATCTATGTTACAATATTTCTCAAAGCAAAATGCTAATGAGAAATTGTTTCAGGAGACAGTAGAAGGGAAATAGGGATGGAATCACATAGTTCTAGTGTAAAGCTTGCTAGGATTATAAGCTTCTGTATTATCCTTTTTTTTTTAGTTTTCAAAGGCAAAAGATATGTCTTATCTCTATAATCTTATCACTAAATGGAATGGAAAATGTTCAAAATTGAATGTACACTTTTTTGTTATAAAACAATAAATCACACATACCATAAAGCTGGAGCATATGAAATTGGCCTGAATAATCCTCTTGTCTATGCCTGAAAGCTGTAGGTGATAGCTATATTCTTCCATTAATACTAGAACAGTGGGAGAGGAGGAATCTATTTTCTCACTCATGGCAACAACTAAACTGCCATCAGAGTTTGAATCACAAATCATTATTTTTGGTCTAAAGCAGGGGGAAAAAAACTACTTGCTTTTCATGGACCTTGAAGTAAGTACTCAGTGTTGAATTTCAAAATGGTAATCACTGACTGGATATTGAAGACATTATTAAAGCCCTTTGTTAACTCCAAGTTTTCATGTTTGGATTGTGTATGAATAGATGCTTATTAAAGAAAACACATAGTTTAATGTAGAAAGATTCAATATTCTCTCCCTTCCTACATTATCACACTGTACAGCAGCACAGATTTTTGACACATACATAATAGGTGCTCTGTAAATATCTTTGAAATGAAATTTCATGCTGCATAATAGAAACAAGTGCCTGAAAGGGAATTGGGTATTCACTGAAATTTCTTTCTGGAAAGGACATCAATTTCTTAGAAGGCACTTTTCTCAGATTCCCTCTAATTCTTTTTTTTTCTGTTTCACTTATATCCTCTCTGAATTCCAAAAGTGCTTGGAATTTTCCTCCAGGTACAAGAGAGGGCAGGATGTTGTGAGCCCTTCTTCTGCCTCAGGTCAGGAGAAACTTGAGAGTAACTAAAACTACACAGTTCTCTTGAGGCATCAGGCCAAAGCTATTTCCAGCAAGATGTTACCAGGGACCTTACTTCTGCTGGGCTTCTTTTCACCCCATTCTGTTCTGCTCCAATACTCTCTTTATAAATTACTTGTATGTACATTTGATCTCAAGGAATCCTATGCTAAGGTATGCTGCATTATGAAGCGATAAAAACATACAGCCTCAATTTCAGGTCCATGTATCCAAATTACCCTAACAATTTCCCTTATCCAATTCATAATGAATTTTTATAGTATTCCTGCCACTAATTCCTTTCACAAACTGTTCTAGTCAGGCTTCCCTACCAAAGGGCTTGAAATTTCTCTTCTTAGTATCACCAGGGATCTCTTTCTAGCCAAATTCAGTGGTTATTCTTGTCCATATTTCATGGGATTTTTAAGCTGTTTCCTCAGACCACACTCTTCATGGAGAAATATTCTCTTTTCTTGGCTTCCTTTATATCCTCCTCTCCTAATTTCCCTCTTACCTCATTGGTTATTCTCTGTTAACTCTCAAACTTAATTGCTTCTTCTTTGTTTGATCTATTAGATGTTGGAATGTATCATGGATTAGAACATGACTTCTTTCCTCTATGTTACCCTTCTGTACATGCTGAAGAACCCCTAATTTATGCCTCTTGCTCTAATTTCTATATTAAATTTGAGTTATATGTCTGTCTCTTAGAACTTCTCCATTTGTGCACTTAATATTTCTCCAACTAAAAAGTTCACAAGATAACTACAATTTCTATATGCCAACAACCAGCTAAAATCAAAGCCAAATTATTTTCTTACTCAATTTTTCAAGTTGTAGTAAATACAACAGTACTCACTGTGTTGCCCAAACTAGAAACAGAAATCATTTCCATTTGTCTGTTCTGCCTTTTCCACCACATCTGACTGGCTTTGTCACTAGAATATATTTTGAAACTGAAGTTCTTCTTTTCATCATCAGTATCACTGAATGAGTCTACTGACTTCTATTCTATTGTTGTCTTCCTACTCTTTTCCTTGTTTCCCTATGTCATTCTTCTAACACATAATCAGATTACAATATTCCCCTGCTTAAAAACTCTCCGTAGCTTGTTATAACACTCCATAGAAGATCTTGAATGCTGGTTAAAATTTAGAACTCTTTCCTACCCTTCTGATTCTTCCCTATGACCTCATATCCAGCAATTCTGGGCTGCTTTCTTTTCTGGTATGTGCCAGTCTGTCTAATTTTTTGCATTTGGTTCTTCCAGCGATGCTGCTCAATTCCTAGCTCTTTTCACAACTGACCCTAGTACATGTAGAAAGTAGTCAACATAGGAAAAACTCTCCAGTAAAAGATAAAACTGAATAACATAAGACCTCTACATTGAAATGGCTGCTATTAGCTACTAATAGTCTAATTTAGAATGTACTCTAGCTTTTAATTTGATCTTGAAGGACAGAGAGGTTTTTGTTGGTGGTGGTGTTTTTTTTTTTTTTTGGTCCCGGGAATTGAACTTGGGACCTTGCACTTGCAAGCCAGTAGCAGAACCACTGAGCTAAATCCCTGGCTGAGAGAGTGGTTTTTATTGAATGGAATGTTCCAAAATTTGAGATGTTTCAAGCCAATATGATGGTAAACTTTCACTTACAGTAAAGTAAATCTCTTCTAATTCATTGAATTCTACCATTCATGTGAATGGTAGAAACCGGGTATCACTTATTTGGGCAACTGTTCTAATATATGGAAATTTTCCATGATGTTTGCTTCATGGTGTGATGACCAGTGAAGACTGATTTTGCTAATAGTTTTGGAATCTAGGAAGCTTTCAAAACCACTCCAAGCTTGTTTCTTTATACCCACTTTATTCAAAATTCCACACAAGTTCCTGGTGTTTATTGTAGGCATCATAAATATTTTCATTTCTGTTTTTCTCCTTTCCTATCTTTTCTTTTCAAACTCTCCTATGTACTATTTAGATTTATTCATTATTGCAATCTCAATGATAAGCACAAGGCCTTCTTTTTTTGTTCCTCTTCTCAACCTTTTCAAGCTTCTCTGCTTTAATCTTTCTTTCTTTAATCATATCCTTTCTCCTTTTTCTATACCTTCCCTTTCCTAAATATTCTGCTACCATATACCTTTGTTCTTTGCTTTTCTTAGTTTCACAAGAATTCATACTCTCGCTAATACCCCAGTAAAAAGTAGACAAGACTGTGTTCTTCAATCAGATCTAAGAACCATTTCCTTAAAGTCTATGGGAGAAACAAGTCTATGCTGGAGCTTATCTTTGCACCCTACTGAGACAAAAGTGCTTCCTAAGCTTATAAAACTCAAGTGATGAAATATTAATAGGAAAAAAACAGCAAAGGCGAGGGCCATGGCAGTTTGGGTGCGAGACCAGCAGGGCTGTGGAGCCTGCAGGAGGGATGACATTTAGCCTGCCTCCCCATGGGGGTGCAGATGGTTGCTAAGCCTGTGAACAGACGAGGAAAGGGGTAGAGGAGACTGGCAGAATAGAGTCACTTTTTCTACCCATGGTGTCAAGATGCCAAGATCCAAAGACAATTAAAAATGTATAACTTGAGGGAAGCCACACAGGGCGACAGTTTGAGCCTTATTAAAATTTAGTGAGCAACTTTCATCATTTAAGAAAAAAGAAGTAAAAATTTTAATTTAAGATGAAAAAAGAACATTTCTCCAGACTGATCTGTTCTAAACAGGGTCACTGAAGGCACAGCTATGTAAGTATAAATCCAGTCAGATTTCTCAGAATATTTTCTTTGAAAAACATGCCAATAAATTTGCAATACTGCCGAACTCCAAAAGAACAGATCGAAATGCCCAATATTATAAGTTAAAAATTTTCCAATGAAATGACAGTTTAATTTTAATTTTCTTCCTTAGTATATCCTGGGTGGTCACATCTTTAGATACCTTCTGATTTTCCATGTGTGTGTGTGTGTGTGTGTGTGTGCCTGTGTGTGTGCATGCGTGCACACGCATACGTGTGGTCGGTTCTAGTCAGAGAGGTGTACATATTTAAATAGATTTCACTAAAAGTCTTGAGGGTTTCTCAATAAAACCTCAAAATAGAGATGATATTCACATATTAAAATAAAAAAAAACTCTAAGTGAAAAGTATATTTTTGGATAATTTAACCATGTTCAGACATTGCTCATAAACTCAGTTCCATTCCTATGCTATAAATGTGTTTGTATTCATAAAATGTGCTGTTCTGTTATTGTTTCCCCTTACTTAACCATTATAAAGTTTACTAGCTCATTTTGTAGTACAGTATCTAAGAGCTTATGCTAAAAATCTGTGTTTCATTTTAAGTACCCCTTTGTCCTTCATTTAATATTTGAGGGACTTTGGACAAATCACCTGAGCGTATTCCTACTTAGGGTGTTGATATCTACTCTTTCAGGTCTTTCCTTGTGAGAATGACAGGTAACTCAGCATAAAAAGTATTGAGGATATCACAAGATGACAGATTAGTATTTCTTAGTCTTTATGTTCCTACAAGAACACTGTTAATGACAACCACATAGAGACAAGAGCCAGGAGGTCTGGAAGAGAGTTCCCTGAATACTGTCAGAAAAACCACAAAAACAAAAATGGAGAATAGGACGCATTGAATCAGGGGAGAACTACTTCACTTTGTTCACATCATATTTCCCAAAGTTGCTCAGTAATGAGAGAAACTCCACCCTTAACCTTAAAGTTCATCTATTGGAGGAAAATGAGAGTGTACTGAATGTCGTTTCCTCAGCATTTGTATTATTGTGTTGAGATCTAATTTTTCTTGCCCTATAAAGAACATTGAGATCAGTATGGCTTGAATAGTCTAGAAGCAGGTAAAAAATGACTGGGATTCATAGCTACCTGGGAAGGGAATACAGCAAGGAATGCAATTTCTACTACATAAATCATAGCTCCATCATGAGGCTTACCAGAAAACCTAGTGGGATGTCTCACTGGTAGATGCTTCATCCAATTCGCCAACGCATGTCCGCAGTGCTCCATGTGTTTCTCTCCCCTGGAACATAGCTGTGGTGTGCACTTTCGATAGATCATGCCTGAGACAGCCAGACAGCCAGATTAAACTGGAGTCTGTAGGGAGAAACTACTTAATATTGACCACTGTAGGGCTTTACAGAATTGAGAGAACACATAAAGCCTGAGTTCTCTCTGTCAAAGGAACAAAAAACGTCATTAAGAAGGTACAAACTTTGAAAAGTTCTGAAGTACACAGGGAGGCAGGTTGATAAATTTCAACACCTCCCCCCAGTAGAGGACAGACTGCTTCTTCAAATGAGAAGACAGCAACACAAGACTTCAAGGAATGTTTAAAAACCAAGGAAATAGAACCAGGGATTTGGCTCAGTGGTCCTGCTGCCTGCCTTGCAAGTACAAGGGCTGGAGTTTGATCCCTAGAACCAAAAGAAAAAAAAAATAAGGGAAAGGAAAAAAATATGAGAAAATGAAAAAATGGAAATAAAATGTTGGTAAATGGGGAGGGGAGGAGGGGGTAAAAGGAGGGCAGGGACAAGGGGAAAAAATGAGAACCAAGACCTGTCATGTAAAGGTACAAGATCCCAATAATGACTGCAACTGTACTGTATACCTAAAATGTACCAACAAACTCATTGAGAAAAAAAAGAAAAAAAGGAAATATTGTATCATCAAAGGAGTACAATAATTTCCTAGTAATTGACCACAAAGAAATGGAGATCTATGAATTGTCTTTTAATGAATTCAAATAATTGTTTTAAGGAAGCTTAGTTACAAGAGAACACAGATAACACAATGAAGTCAGAAAAAAATACTCAAACAAAACAGAGGCTGAACAAAGAAAATTTTTAAAGAAGGTCTGGTACTGAAGAATACCATAAATGAAATAAAGGTGCAGAAGAAATATTCCAGAGGAGACTCAATCAAAGAGAAGAAGGAATCTCAGAACTACAAAATAACTAATTTGAGATCATTCAACAAAGGAAAAAAGAAAATAAAAAGAATGAACTTGAATACAGAAAGCCTTCTGTATTATGGAATTCCAAGGACAAGAGAGAACAGATATAAAAGAGTCTCATGAGGAACACATCAGGTTAATCATCACATAACTACTGTATTTCTTTAAGAACTGACTACATTGGCAACAACCCTACAGTTCAGATAATCTAACTTCCTAAACTCAAATTGTCAGCAGCCAGGGCTGTGTTCTTGCTGTTATTTCTAGCTGATAGCTTTGGGACTAATGGTTAATGAATTTCAGACATGCTTTTTTTTTTTGGATTAGAAGTAATTCTAAATTCATGGAAGTCTTCTTTATATTTGGGTGAATAACAACCATATGGACTTTGCAATGGCAATTAATTTGGGCTGTTCATTCAACTCTTGAGTTCATTCATGCAGTTGTTTGAAGAAGCGTTTCTAAGTAAGCACCTGTGTGAACAGACCAAAGGCCTTTCACCAGTGTTGCTTACCTTAGAATCAAAGACAAAACAAAACAAAGTATGGCAAATTGGATGTTATGGTACTGCACTGTCTTTTCAAGCTGATATCCAGGTTCCTGGGCTGTGTGTGATGGCGTTAGTAAGCATAGTGGACAGTCTGGATACAGGTGCACTCAATAAATGGTGATTCTCATCCTTCTTTGATCCTTACTAATTTGTACCTTCTAGGTAAGAAAGTGAACACAATAAAGAGTTTAAAAAAATGGTGAAAAAAGGGGGGGGGGCTAGGGATTTAGCTCAGTGGTTCTGCTACTTGCCTTGCAAACGCAAAGACCCGAGTTTGATCCCTGGTACAAAAAAAAAAAAAAAAATTGGTGAACATTGACCAAATAGTAACATTAGAGATAATAACTCAGTCACCTTAGACTTGTGCTGAGCAATTCCAGACACTAACTTACTATATTTGCAATAATTTTTTCTTTTTTTAAAAACATAAAACATTTTTGTAACCAAATAATGAGAATAACAATAGAATAATGCTGTATATTGTCAAAGTAGTTACTATGTATAAGATATAAACCAAAAGGGTTCTTACCAAGATCAAACACAGATAATAGCACATACTTTCTTTTCAACAAAGTAGGATAACCTTACCCCCACTTTACATGTCATAAACTGTGTAGTTACCATGCTCACTGCAGGTTGAACAACTACTAACTGGCAGTCAAGATTTGGTTTCATGCAATCTCATTGTAGAATATTTTCCCTTATTTCTGTACCATATTTCATAGGGGTAGATTTACCTGTGCCATACTTACACATGACATTTCTCTGCCCACAGTGACAACTTATCAATTGGTGAAATGAGGTAATATTTTGGATAAACCGTAAAATACCTTCCAAGAGCCTGAATCAATGTTGTCACAAGAGAACTCACAGAAGGGCATGTCTTACAGGTCAAGTCTGTGCTCGCCTCTGAATCCTGCAGTGGGGTTGCTCAGCGAGTAATAGCAACTGTGTGCTTTTTCCTCTTCCTGTGAGCATTGGACGCAGAGTGAAGTTTACTGGATTCCAGAAAAACATGTTATCTGCACAGTAGGACTTTTCTGTTCTCTGAGGCAATTCCTTTTTATCCCTTTGTAATTTTCTTCTTAGATTTGAGCTTTCTCTCAATACAGCCAGTGTAAAAAAATATATGGCAAAGGGAAGGGTAATTGCAGAGGCCAGTGTCAGTCACCAAGGAATGCCGGTATTTCACATTTACCCCAAATGAAGTCTCTTTAGATACTTCGGTCTCTTTATCTTCATTAGAGGACCAGCTTTGCATTAGAGGACCTATTGCTTGTAAGTTATATGACAAAATTTCTCGTAGAGTACTCTCTGTGGTCTCTAGTTCAATCTCCTTTTTTAGAAATTTAGTCAACCCTGTTCCAACACAGTTCAAAGCAATCCTGGTCATGTTTCATGGCTGGAAAGAGGAGTTCACAGTAAAGAATTTGTGCTTCTCTGAGAAGAAACTCTTCCTAACTTTCTAACTATATTCATACTTTTTGTTTATAGCACAGATTGTGCAGATAGAAGGAAATGATGACTGTTTGATGCTTAAATTTACATTTTCATTTATATGCAGGTTAGCAAGCAATTTAAAAAAATTAATAACTACCCTCAGTCCTGTGCATGGCCAATAACTCCAGCTCAACATCTTTTGATTTCTTCTCCCTCTCCCTTGTAAGATCTCCCTTCCATTCTTTTTCTTAACTTTTCCCTTTCCACTGAAGTACAATAATAGCATCTTAGACATTAAAGTCCAGCTGGACCTACTCCGAACCAGTTTCAAATGACCAGCCAGGACTGACTGTATCTTTCTAGTGATAAGGAAATCTCACCACACCCATGACTTCTCATTTAATTTAAAATATGCTTATTTATTAATAATTACTGAATTCTGCTAGAAGCTTTCAAATTTTGTTGGGCAGAATCCTACTGTTCTGTATTGTGGATGGTGTTGGGGACCAGCCCAGATTCTCTTTACATATTGCACACCCATCCCCCAGCTGCTGAGAGATTTGGCTGCTTATAATTTACAGCTGTTCTGTCTCTAGAGAATGACCCACTAGCTGAGTGAGAGCTCCCACTGCTATGCAACCTGACCCAACACCACCTACAGCAGACTTTAGCCAGTGACAGATGGGCGCAGATGTATAAATAGCCAGTCCACTTGCCTCAAGGCAGACTGGTTATGGCTGTAGTTTGTGTTCCATGTGACTGGATGAAACTGATGATCTTCATTTGAAGTCACAATCTTAGTTAACATTTGTCCTCTTGTTACTATTTTTTTTTGGCTCTCCTTCTTTTGTAGATTTTCTCTACTGGGGTCTGATTCTAGACCTAAGGTTGTTGGTACCACAAATAGTCTTGAGAAAGGATTTTGAAGCTGGATTACTCACTGGTTGGATGGTCATGAGCCAAGGGGTACCCAAGGAGTACATCTGATATATAGTAACAGTGAAATCATAAAGACATTTACCCAATATAGACTGGGATAATACCTACACAGAAGGTATGCACTAGCTGGGGCAACATCTTGGGTGTTTGAGATGCATAGTGAAATAGTAGCTCTAAGGACTATGGCTCTAGGGAGCTGTCCTGAACACCACAGACTTATATGAGATAGGAAATGACAATTTCAGATTTACCAAACAACAACTGAAAACAAAGAAAGAGAGATAGTCCTTTCTTGGAAGGCTTTAAAAAGAATGGCCACTTCCTGTAGATGGAAATGACATCCCATCTGAAATACAGAAGGAGGGCTAACTGGAAGACATTGAACTTCAGAGATACTTGAAATTTCATCCTATGCAAGGCTTCTGTATTCTGTGCCATCAGAGGGAAAAAGTGAGACTGAGGCTGGGATGAAGATAGCTGGTAGATGCCTTGAGAGCCTTAAATTTCTACTCCCCTCCACAACTCTCTGAGGCTGAAGAAGTGGCTCTTTTTTAATTTATTGGATGGAGATAAAGCACTGCCATCCTACCTGCTTGCATGCAAACTAAGAGAGACCTCAAATGAAACAGGCAATTTTTATAGAATTTGTCAGGAATTGCCCTATCTCCTTTGGTCCTCATATGCATAATTAAGGTCAAATACAACATAACTCAGTCCTCCTACTAAAGTATAAGAGGACTGTGCTAATATATGCTGGCAAGAATTGGAGGCTACATCTATGAATGGATCTTAAGAATGCTGATGAATGTAGAATATAAGGCCGGATAGGATAGTTTATCTACTTGAGGAGGTGGCAGAATCTGTGACACAGGATTTTGTGCTTAGCCATGCCCCTGAGTGCTGGGATGGCTCATGATGATTTGGAAATAAGCAAAAAACCAATGTTAGACAAATCAGCTGTGGTAATCTATGGAGAGGGGAATAAAAATTCTCATTGGAGTAAATATGCTAGACTAGGTTGAATACAGAAGGCTAGAAAAGCTACCAGCTGGCCACTTTCCTCAGGAAAGCCTGGACAACACCACTTACCAGGTGATAAGGAAAGTGCTGGTAAAAGAGAAAACAGTGGCACTGGTAATCTCCTAGTAACTGTTTTCTATGGCCTGAGAGTGACAGTAGGAAATCCTGTTACACACTACCAAAAGAGATAAAATTATCATGGTATAAGAGAAGGCAGGTGACAGTACCTAAAAAAATCAAGCAAGGTGTGTTTATTTACTGTAATGGGCAGTAAGAGCTGTAAAAGCAACCAGAGGGCCTGGTGGAGAAGTGCAAAATGAGATAGTTCCTACTGCTTGGCATTCCTCATGACCTGAAGGAAGAGCAAACAACAAATATGTTACTTAATATAAATAACTAAGGGATGGTAAATGGGTGGAAAAAAGGTTGAGGTCAGCTGATCCAAAGGAAGACAATCTCTTACCCACTTTGTGTTTCTGAGATAGTTCTCAGATGTAGAGGCTATCAATGAAAGAGAGGTAGATATGTGTGATGAAGGACTCTTAAAACATCTGAGTACATGTCTCTTATAATACTTCCTGCAGCCTGCCCTGATGGCCTTTTCCTTGAGTTGTGCATATTGGTAGTATTGGCTGTAGTAATACCTACATTATTTGAAAGCTTTTGGCCAGACTCTAGGTGGACACATATCTGCTGCAATGACTCCTCCGACAGAAGGGGATATCATGAGATAGATAACAAATAGACTGGGAAAGGTCTACAAGGAGAATGGACAGAACTTTGGTTACTGAGTCTGAGAAATTATTTGGAGCAAGGGTATACCTAGATGTATGGACAGAGGTGAATGTCTTAGATGTTTGGCCAGAGAGCAAGGAGCATAACTGGGGACAAAGAGGCCCGAGAAAGGGGAATGCAGATAGAACTTTGAAAGTGAAAAAAATGAAGGAGAATATTGTATAACATGACATTATCCACCAGAGAATTCTAATAGTAAAAGAGATATTCAAATGTAAGTAATCAGGTCAATAAAACCAGTAGATATAACTAGACTTTTGGGCTTAGCTTCCTCAAAAAGCACATTAGCCCCAGTGCCAGATTCAGGCTATGCATGGGCTCACAAAGGCTGATCTAACTACTGCCATTGCCCCCTTACAGCAACAGAGAAAAGTGAGAAATTCCTGATTTAAGAACATCTTCAAAAGATATCAACAAGTGGCATGGAAATTGGATCTCTCATCTTACATAGGGCAGTAATTCATCCTGGCTAATACTGACATGTGGTCTAGACGTAGATTCCTTTTTGCTTACCTACAGTACCTTGGCCAGTGTTAGTCTCCAAGATCCCTGGTCTTCCAATATAGAATCCCATATCACATCATCTGCTTTATAGAAAAAGACTTTCAGCTATGGACATATCACTATAGCAGCCACTGGTCTACTTTATATCACACTGTCCAGAAGATAATAACCTATTAGAAGGAACTGTGAGTATATATCTTCAATCATTAAGCATTGTCCAATGTTATGTTTTCAATAAAATACATGGATCTGGGAACTAAAGGGTGAAAATAAAAACGGCATTACTAATATTACTCCTAGTATTTGAAATGTTATAGAATTTTTACTTCTGTTTTTTGCACATTTATTGCTACGTAAGTTTAGAGTCTCAGGTCAAAGGAGTGCATGCCTCCACCTGGAAACATAGTAAGAGTGTTCCTAATACTTAGTTATAGCTGCCACTCGATTATGTGAGACATTCTCAGACTACTTGACCATCATAAAAAAAAGAGAGTTACCAAAGTGGCAGAAGTATTGGTGTGAATTGTCATGAGATGATAGGATTGCTCCTCCTGCATGATGAAGTCGGGTAGAAATATGTTTGTAGCATAGAGATAATTCTCTCAAAACTGTCAGGGCCATTTGTGACTAAATAGCAACTAGGACAATAATAGCCTAATAACCATAGTAAATAGTGTTTCAGAGTCCTTATGGAAATACATTTAGAGGAACCATTAGATTAGTCATGTAGACTAGTAGAAGTGATCTGTAGGTAAATCTAGATAGGTTTTCAAAGTTAGAGAGGATGACTACTAGTTATTATGACTATAAGGGATGACTATTCCTTATTATGGTTTGACAGCAGCATTAGGGGATATAGTTCAGCTTCCCCAGAAATTCTCTAACAAATCGGAACTAATCAGAATCATGAAGAAGTTACACCAGGATGGAGTGAGGTTACCGCAGGAAATGCATGGCTCTTAGTGGTAAAAAGGGAGGACTGGAGAGGATGTTGCTGATGCCTTGTACAGGTGCCTTGTTTAATCACCTAGTGTAACTATAAGGCACCTGTTGAGAATGTTGGCCAAGAATAATCCACATATGTTCCTTTCATATGAGAATTGCCTCAGCCTTAAAACAAGCCAGTTCACCATAGAGGTTACCTTTCCTTTCTCCTTTTTAGACAATCTTCACTAACAACTCTGATATAGTGATATTAAAGGTCAGCCCACTTTCCTCGTGGTTGGATTATCTGGGTGCAAATTATTCTTCAAAGCTTTCATGTTACACCAGAAGACAAAATCATTTGAATTCCCTTTCTCCCTTGCATTATCTTACTCCATTCCTTCCCTTCTCCTGACAACTCTTCCTGAATACACTTGAAGAAATTCTTAGGGAACCCCACTGAACACACTTTGTAGTTTCCATTCCTTAGGTCTTTTGTAGCCACAATTCTTAGCATAAGAAGAGAATTTTTAAAAGGGAAAAGAATGTTATGACGTGATGTTGTTTTGATACATTATCCATCCTTTCATTTCTACAAATTCCAAAATTGAGACTTCTCGGAACTTACCTCTAAGTCTATTTCTTCCCCACTGTCTGACATCAATTCTAGTTTAATTCTTAAATAGTTCAAAGAGAGGTAGAAAAGGACATGCTAGGGCATGACCTCACATTTAACACTCTGAGGACTTACTACTTTGCACTGAGCATTTCTCTGCTCCAACCCTATTTTCCTCTTCATATCACTATGGTATAACTTCCTTATTTCAGGACTGCTTTCTTAACCTGCCTGATACTTAAAGTTTGCCTTATACTGAGTTTTCTTGGAATTTAGATGAGCACTGCTGGCATCTGTAGTTTTATCCCTAGATCCCATTTCAGCAGTTGGTATCTCTTTTTCACCATGGTGAGGTGACCAGTTTTCACTTATGTTAACTGCTTGCTTGCATACTTTGTTACCAGTTTCACTTACTCTGGAACTGACCCTTATACACTTTCTGGACCACTCTAACAACTAGTCTTTTCTGGAGCCTGTGTCTTATCTGCCTGCCTGTACTTTCTCCAGGATCCTTCTCTAAAGGATGATTCATCCCTATTAGATCTGCTTTGATATCTGATACTCTGCTTCTTTATTGAGCTTCTGGTGAAGCTATATGTGAGAAGTTACTTCACATCTCTGTTCTTAATTTCCTCAGCTACAAATGAAACTAATAGTTTATTATAAGGAGCAAACAAAACTATAGTAATAAAGCATTTGAATGAGTGGCTGACAGAATCATTTGATAATGTGAGCTATTTATGTGAGTTTGTTGATACAATCTGCCACGCAAATCTGTCAAGAGAAGACAAATCACTTAAGGATTTCAAGAGAAAAGAATTTAACTCAGAGAGGATTATATAACTTGGAAGGACATTAAGAAGAGAGGTCACTCCCTGATGGTATTCAGAATACATCATTGTTCAGGAATCACAGTGACACTGCTTGCTGCCTGTGTTAGCTGCAAGGATCATGGAAGTAGGTGATTATTTCAGAAAGCATCTCTGTAAAGACACTTCAGATATGTGTTTATACTCACAAATAACTGGGAATAGTAGCTTCCTGTTTTCTTTATGTTTTGCACATCTTATGTAAGTTCCTCACTGGTCAGACATAAATATTGGATAAAATGGAATATGGGGAGTAAGTGCAGCTTCTAGGTTTTCAGTCCTTGCAGCAGAATTGAGAGCTTAGAAATGCAGGGATGGTATTAAGTATCAGTGCGCAATATGTGCCACAGTTACATTGTCATAAATACTTTAATTCCAGCTCCATCTTGTCAGGAACCATATAAAAAGAAATCTATTGAGAGAAGTTAGATGTGGGTGTCATGGCCTTCCTAGAACATTCTGAGTTATATACTCAGTTGAAATATCTGCGTGGAGGAACGAACAAACTCCAAATTAGACTTCAAACACTTTACTTAAGTCATGCAGAGAGCCCAGAAACAAACATTTGGAGGTAATGTCTTGATATGTGTCCCAAAGAAGTTAAAAAATGTGAGAAGCAGAATAGTATCTGGTGGAGGAGACCTTATCCCATGTGCTCTCCCTGCTATCACTGCACCCATTACAGCTCATCCCGCCTGGCTCCATCAGAGATGCATCTCTCTGTTACACTTAGGAATGCTCTGCCAGTCCCAGCATTGCCTCAACAGATCCCGATCCCAGGTAATCAATTACAACACCAGTGTTGAGAAGCATGTGTAGAAAGAGCTAATTGCAAATAGCTCCCGAATTCCCAGTGGCTTACATTGTGCTTGCCACCTGAGAGGTGGAATAAAACGAGATTTAATTCAGCCGATACACTTCAGTGAAAGCGCTCACACTTGTAAAGGTAGCTCATTTCATCGAGGGTTCTGATTACCCAGAGTAAAACTCTAACTGGCAATCAAAAGATATGTGGATAATGAACATGAAGTTAGCACTAGGATGGGAACTCCATGGAGCCTGCTTGGCTACTTTTAAGCATGCTTCACCTTACCTGAAAAAACACAATGAGTTCCAGATCACTGCACACATGTTGAGCAAATACATGATGGAGGAACTTTCTAGGCCCCCAACGAGGAAGAAAATGCCTTTCAGGAAAGGTGAAAGGCTATTCCAAGTATTCATAATATTACAAGAAATTGGGAGCTAAAGTTAAAGGATCCTTGAACTATATCTACAAGTATTTTTATCAGTTTGTATTGGGAATGAGCTAACAAAATCGTTCCTGAGGTCACAGTATCTCTGAGTCAAAAGGAATCTTGAATGTTATCTAGTCATACTCTTATCTTGTGCTTGAATTCTCTTCTGATTTTTCAAAAGGTACTGTCCAGCTGCTATTTAAATTCTTTCATTGACAGGGAGCACATTGCCATGCTATCCATTTCCTTGTCTGCATTTATTTATTTATTTGGATCAGACATTTCCCTCATACTCGGCAATATTTCAATTTACTCTCCTGTGGAGGCCTATATTAATCACCTTTTTGTTGGTGGGACAAGCATACTTGACATACCCAACCTAAAAGAGAAAAGGTTTATTTGGGCTCACATTTACAGAAGCTTCAGCTCATAGTCAGCTGGCTTCAAGCCAGGAGCTACATGGCAGAAGGCAAGGAAGAAAAAAATGCTCATTTCATGGGAGCCGGAAGCAGAGTGAGAAGGGAAGGGCCAAAGGACAAAAAAAAATGCCCTTTAAAATCAGCCCTCAGTGACCCACTTTCTTCACTTAAGCCAGTTGTGATGAACCTATGACATGTGCGCTCTGGCAGGCTGTTTGTATTTTTGAAAGCTCTAAAAGGTTCACCATTGGTGACTAGATCCTCACTCCTAATAGCTCATTCAGGTATAAATTCATCAATGGATCAAAGCACTTGATGAAGTGAAAGCTCTCATGATGCAAATACTTTTCCAAAAAGTTCCACCCTTGACTTTGATGAGAAATTTTAGAAAATAATCCCTAGTGTTCTCACCTCTTTCTCCTTATTGTGCCTTAGCAAAGAAGAATTCTTGCTACTATGAGTAGCAGTGCCTCTTGCAGAGCTTATTAGAGTTGTGATTTGTAAAAGACTCAGGTATTTAGAGGTGGGGCTTTTGGAGGGTGATTGGATTATGGGGATGATATGCGTATCAGTGCATTGATCCACTGATGAATGGGAGGCTGAAGGTGCTGTTAGAAGGTAGGCCGTGGTCAGAAGAGTTAAGTCATCGGGAGCATGACCTGGAAGGATCTATCTCCATCCCTGACTCCTTCCTGTTCTTTCTGCTTCCTGGCCACCAGGACATGAGCAACTTTCCTCCGTGGCAGGCCCTTCCACCATGCCATCTCTGCTTTTGGTCCTACCAACCATGGACTGAGTCTTCTGAAACTGTGAGCTAAAAGAAATCTTTCCATCTTTAAACTGCTGATGTCCAGTATTTTGTTCCAGAAATGAGAACATGTCTAAGACAGATTTTGGTGCCAAGAGTGACGTTTTTTGTCGTGATTACCTGACTATGTGTTTCAGAAGAGTTTAGAAGTGGTTTGTGGGAGGAATTATATTAAAAAAAAATGCACATGCAGCAAGAGAAGTCTTAAAATGCTGTTGGTAGCTGAGCTTGATGGGAGATTCTGGTCAGAGTTCAGAAGGTAGAATACTGACAGAAATGCAAAGAGTATAGGTCAGGCTAAGGAAGTTTCAGCTTGGAACAAGGACTCCATTGACATGTATATTGTATTCTGGGAGAAAATTGGTCTATATTTAGCCCATGTCCTATGACTTTGTGGAAGGTTTAGATTAAAGGCAGTGGACTAATTAAACAGGTAGAGGGAAATTCAAGACAACCCAGTGTTCAAGCTATAGCATGGTACAGCTACAGCTTGATAATTTTAGCAAGATTATAGTGAGAGATATAGGTATATGTTTAATCTTTGACACATGGGAAGCAAGTTTTCCCAGCACCATTTATTAAGATGTTATCTTTCTCCAGTGAAGGAGGTTGGCCCTTTTTTAAATTTTAAGTTAAATAAATTGGAGAGACATGTAAATATCACATTGTTTCTTTTGTGTGAGAAACTCAAAGGACCAAAACAGATGATAGATATTGGGAAGTAGGGAGAAAATGTTCAAATGGAAAGGGGAATGAGAGAGAGTGTAGGGGAAGAGAATGAAAGGAATAGGGATAAAAATAAAAAATAATGGAAATTTAACAATGGAAACAAAGTTTTGTAAATGGAGAGGGGAAAAATATTGAAGGGAAGGAAGAAAAATTAAAAAGAATTAATATATGTTATATGCAGGTAGAAATTCCTCAAGATGAATGTAATCATTACATATGTCAAACAAAGTGCCATTAAAATTAATTTTAAAAAACTGAAAAAAATATTTTGGAAGGATATAAAGAAAAAAGCTTAAAAAAAGATTTACAGTGAAAATCAGGAGTAAAAAAGCCTTTTCAAAAGTTTTTAATTTTACCAAAAAGGCCTGAAAATTTGGAGCAAAGTAGAACTTGATTACTACAAAATTAGCATTAGAAATTATCTGGGTACTTTTCATAAGGACATAAGGAAAGATATCTTGAGTGTATCTCAGGAGTTAGCATGACCCTACCCTTCACTGTGTCAAGAGTCGGAAAGGGTAAAGGTAATCTCCTCTGAAAGACTTTGAGAAGAGAGAACCAGGGCCTCCTACTGAAGGGCCACACAGGGAATAGGTTTCTCCTGATTCATTCCCAGTGCTTCGCCATCCAAACGTTCAAAAGATTGTGCAGATATGTTCTAAGGGGAGGTCCAGCTATGGCTGGATCTGTTGGCAGAGCACAATTTCAACCACAAGGTACTGATTTTACAAGCATGCAGAATCCAAGAATTCTGGGATTGGGGAGGTTCCAGCTAGATTTCAGAAGGCCTGCTAGGAGCAATAGTGTGTCCCTGAAAGTTTAGTGTGGAAAGCTGTGGGGGTGAACCTGAAAGTGCAGTGAAGAACCCAGGAAGTGCAAGAAACTTAGACTGTCTGCTGACCAAAAAAAATGCATGCAGTGAGATAATTCACCTGAAGAAAGGCCATGAGAGCTGAAATCGGCAATGCTGCAGGGGCAGGGCCACCCGAGGCATTTTAGAGCTCACGTCTCACTAATAACAGAGTGGATGAGCAAACCATACATATTGAAAAACTGATTGAAAGTCTAGAGTTGGGCTGTTAATCTTACTTAAGAACCTAGAATATTTAAAATCATTACTATCATCAATAGCTTACACCATTAAGATTATACTTCTGGACACAAATTACTACAGAACAATAGAGCAAAAGTGGAAGAAATTATCTATCTATCTATCTATCTATCTATCTATCTATCTATCTATCTGTCTATATATCTCCCGGGTTCCAAAAGAGGGCAATATGAACTCAGGGTTAGAGCTGTGATTCTTTTACTACAAAAAATCAGAATGCTGAAAACTCTTCGGGTATCAGTGGATAGCAGGAGCAAAAGCCATGAAAATCTGAATTCAAACTACAGATCTAGGAATTTCTAGAACAGTTTTTTAGTCCTACTTGGATTTATTTTCTTTAGCAATAGCACAGAGTTTTAAATAAATACCTAGACATCCTTTGTCTAATATTGTGGACAAATTAAATATACCATGAGTTAAATTCCTGTTACAACTTTTATAGCTTGTTTTACTACCTTGCTCTTGTTCGAAAAATTTGATGTTTAGTAGATTCCTATTGAATTGATGTATAAAATTTACATTATATTTTGCTACAATAGGGAAGAACTACAGTGTATTTAATTCACATTTCTGACAATCAGAGGAAGTGTGTTCCTAGAATCAGGAGTGGTAAAGACAGTTCTAGATCAGAGATTCACAAACTATGAGACTCTGGTCAAATTTGGCCAAGTGCTTATTTTTATAAAGATTTTTCTAAAAAAAAATAAAGGCACATACATTTGTTAATATATTGTTTATAGCTGCTTTTGTACTACAATAGCAGAGTTGAATGGTTACCAAAGAGACCATATAGGCCTCAAAAGTATTTACTATTAATTCCTTTTCAGAAAAAGTCTTATGATCGCTGAGATGAACAGATATGAGCTTGTAGTATGCTGAAAAAATTCAGAATACTTATATTTGGAAGCAAAGGTACCGAAAGGATAAAAATGAAATAAGGTAGTAGGGCTTTATATTTTTGTGGAGGGATTGTGATCTTAAAGTTTGCAGACTTGGGTTAACTCTACTAGTAGTTGAATGACATTAGTTATTTCCTTAATTCCTCCAGGCTTCATTCTTTATCTGAAAAATAAAGGTGATGGATGAAATCAGCCCTATGGTCATTATTATTTTCTATGATTCTTTCAAAACCATCTAGGGCAGAGAGGAGGCAAGGTTTGCACTGATATTTTCTTTATGCATTTAAATGCCATGGTCGCTTTAGGATCTAGAAAGAGCTGAAAAGTGAACATGGAATGACACAGAGATGGATTTGGATGCAGAGAGAATTACAAAATGTATTTACTTCCCCAAAACTGAAAGTGAAGCATAAACTTTATTAAGACTTTCCAAATACTAAGGGGAATAAAGAGAGTGCATTTTATAAAGCTATTTTTGGGTTTGTCAACTACAATAACCACATGGTTCAGATATAAGAGCCAAGCACTAAAAGCATTAAATGGAATTCTTTTCCATAGAGCATTGCTAACATAAGATTGTGGTAACAGAACATTCAGGTTGAAAAGTTTAAAGAGGCTTTTAGAAAGTTGCCTGAGAGAAAGACTTTAGTGTTTCAAAAATTATATATTATGTATATATTTCTTTAGATATAGAAATGAATATATTAATATATCACTGTCTAATGGCTTGATACTTTGTAATAGTTACTTTAGAATGCATAAATAAAATCAGTTGAGCACCTACATTTTATTTCTCTTTAATTTAATAAACATTCTGTGGTCATTATTTGTAATATTTGGCTCCTTTCATGGGTTAAAACCTTAATGAGTAAATAAATTTCCTTTTAATACTTCAGATCATAATACTAGTGTTCCTTAGATAAGATCCAAGGAAGAAATTCCAGGGACCAAGACTCAGAATTAACAAGGGCTGGAAGATTGCCTTTGGTCTTAGATACTTTCTTATCCAAGGTCCTAGAGATAGTTAAAGGTAAAATTAGGATTAAAACAATTCTTCAGATTCCTTGTTCAGTGTTCTTTCGTATATATTGCCCCGATTTCATCAAGTGTATTTTAGAATGCTATAATGAGATTCTGTACTAGGCAGCTTTTCTTTTGCCTGGACAATATACCTGACACCCAGTACTCAAAAGAAGATAAGTTTATTTGTTGATGGTTTGAGAAGGTTCAGTCCACTGCCAGCTGGCTTCAAGGTAGAAACATCACAATGGAGGGGTTTGGCATAGGAATGCTGCTTACTTCATGGTAGCTAGAAGCACAGCAGGGGAATAGCAGCAGAGAGGAAGGGGCCAGGGAATAGATATATTTATTATCCAAAGTCATCCCTCTATCACCCATTTAAACACACACAGAAGTAGGGTTTACTAATCCTCTGGGTGGCAAGACAGCAATCCTGCTTAATTGTCACAGATTCTAACACTTATCCTTGAACTTGGCAATGTTTTGGCATTCTGTTTCATTCATTCATTCATTCATTCATTTATATTTTCAATTATTTATCAAGTTCCAAATATGTAATTTGCAGAATGCTCTCAGGAGCAAGTTCCACCTACTTTTTAAAAATTCAGGACGCTTCTGCAGAGAGATTTCCTTTAACCTTGTCTGCTGCCCCATCCCCAAGGCTCAGCTCAACCTTACATGGTAATGTCCTGTTACTAGTGTAATGATTTCATTAATCTGTAAGATTTTGGAGGGACAACGAGCATGTCTTATTCATCCCTGGTCATATCCTGTCTCTCCTCCCAAAAGAGTTATTTAAATTGCATAAACTTGATTTCACAGAAAGTGATAATATATAGCTTGCTCATTTAACATATATGTAATGGAAAGAATATTTATGATGTCCTCCCCACACCAACTCAAGGCATTGAAGCCCTACCCTTCAATGTGATGATATTTGGAGATGGAGCCATGGAAAGCAGGTAGGGTTACATATGGTCATGAGACTGAGACAGTGGCACTATGAAGAGATGCCAGAAGACTTTCCCTTTTTGTCTGTGCCCACAACTCTGAGGAAAGACTGTGTGGGTACAAGTGACAGAGAGACCATCTGCAAACCATGAAAATATACTTCACCAAAACCTACCCTGACTCCTCCAGAAATGTGATAAAATAAATTTCTGTTTAAGCACTGAGTTGATATTTTACTATGGAAATCTGAGTTGAACAATATACTTTTTTTTTTTTTTTTTTTTTTTTTTGCTATTGGGGAATGAACTCAGGTCCTTGTGCTTGCGAGGCAGGTTATGGACCCTCTAAGCTAAATCCCCAGACCCCTGAATAGTATACTTTTTACATTATATTTTTAATGTCCATCATAGTCTTCCACAAAATTACACTATTCAAAAGTTCAGCTTTTTTTCTGTATTTTTGTATACTTCCCCAGTGAAACAAAATATCTCTTGTTGGGCTAGATGACCAGTTAATAAAATGCTAGGTAAGTTGATAGATCTTTCTTAGATGTGTACCATGCCTACCTTAGTCTCTTATGACTGCTATAACAAAGTTCTGCAAATTGCTTGGTTTTAAACAATATAAATTTATTCTCTCACAGTCATTAAGGCCAGAAGTCTGAAATCAAGATTAGCTGACCCATGCTTCCCTCCAAATCCTCAACGGGACAATTCTTCCTGGATTCTTCCAGCTTCTGGTATTTCCAAATTTCCCTCGGCTTGAAGGGCACAACTTCATTTCCTTTACATCCAGCTTTATGGCCATCCCCCTTCCAGGAATTTCCATTACATCTTTCTCTTTTGCAAGTCTCTCCCTGTATTTATTTTCTTGCAAGCACACCAGCCATATTGAATTAAGAACCACCTTAATCACCTTACATTAACTTGATTTGTTATGACTGTATTTCTAAATAAAGTCACATTATCAAATATTGGGAGTAAGGCCTTCAACATGCATTTTGGGGAACATACAATTCAACCAGTAACAGTGACTGAAAAAAAATCATTTTTTTCCCTTTTTCTAACAATGATGACATCATCTTCTACTATTTAGGACCATATATTATGTAGTGTTCACATTAAATTATTTCAATTTAATTTGTTTGAGGGTGAGACATATTAGAATTATTAATGGCTATAAAATTGGAGGCTATTAAGGAGTTTAAATGCTTCATACCAGGTTTTATTGTAAATGGTGGAAAAAGGATTGAACTCAGATCTCTTTTATTTTGAAGACCAATGTTCTTAACCATAATGTGAACATTTCTCTTTCTCTCATATATATTATTTATACAAAATTTGTTTGAGGGTGAGACATATTAGAATTATTAATGGCTATAAAATTGGAGGCTATTAAGGAGTTTAAATGCTTCATACCAGGTTTTATTGTAAATGGTGGAAAAAGGATTGAACTCAGATCTCTTTTATTTTGAAGACCAATGTTCTTAACCATAATGTGAACATTTCTCTTTCTCTCATATATATTATTTATACAAAATATCTTATATATTATATTATATACATAACATTATACAATATATAGTATATTATGTATATTGTGATATATATATATATATATATATGATATGTGTTCATGATCTTGTAAAGTATTTTGACCTTGTAAGCTCTTTCTCTATGTATTATAATTTAAGAAGCTCTGTTCCTATTGTCTACATTAAACATTAAAAAACAATAATTATATATTTAGCCACAATCTACTGAGGCTGAGAGTAGACACAGGCATGGTTAGTATCCCTAAGAAATGACCTTATCCCCTCTTTAGATCACCTCATCAGTCTCAGTCCCTTTGCATTTTTCCCTTTTCCCTAGTAATCCACATCATCCCTAAAGCCACTTCTAGATGCAAGTTCAGGGTCTGAAGAGAAACTCAGTGACTCTTGTATAGGATCTGTTATTCCAATTTTAGCTTGAAGTTAGTTTCTCTACTGAGAGAGTGTAACCCTCATATTGCTGCATTCAGGCACTGAATCTTCAAAATTGACCCCAGACGCTGAGTTCTTTCAAATTGCCCTGGATTTGGAACTCTACCTTGAACTCTGCTGACTACTTCATTTTCTTTTTCTGACCCCAAGCCCCTGTTAGAGGCAAATCTGTATACCATCTCCTCTTAACTCTGCATAGATTTTTCTCAAGGCACTTGAAAAAGTCATCAAATTATTTGCAATTGTATTTCTGCATTTTGAAAAATTCCAGATTGATTTTCAGCCAGGCAATGCAGCCTCAATCCTAATAAGGTTCAAGCACTGAAAAAGAACAGTGATGAACCATTGATTAGGTTGACACTGCAATCTATTTTCCTGCCTGGCCCTTGTAGGTTGAACTGCTGCTTGTACTTGCATTTGTTAAATGTCCCAGGCTTTCGTCTTTGTGAATAATCTTATCTGAAGCCAAAGAAGATCCTTTGCTTCGTTGTTCTTCCTAGGTATCTGTTGGTACCTCTTTGCAGGAGTGTGAAAATAAAAGCTGAGGAAATTAAGCAAAGTGCAATGGGAATTCAACAATCTAAAATCTTGGAGCTCTGGTCTGCTACTGTGCACAGTCTCAGTTGTAGAGCTCAGAAAGAGGGCTGTGGCTGGAAAATGAACATATCCACAGGGAAATAACGGTAGGAACACACACTATAGAGTAAGTGTCAAGTTTAGGGCACAAGCAGCCTTTCTACATTAGGCAAGTCTCCCTAGACACTGGCAGCTCTATTGCAAACATAAATCATTAAGATATACAGCACCAGTCCTTCTTCTCTTCACCCTAATCCATCCACTTTTCCAGTCTTTAAATTATGTATTTCAAGTTGAATTAGTCTTGAAACTTGTGGACTATGTGACCTGGAAAAGATGCTTAACTTATCTATTTCTATATCCTCATCTTAAAATAGGCCTATTATTAGTACTGCCTTTGTAGGATATTGTCATGGTCAAATAGGCTAACAGCCATAATGAATGTAGCATACAATTAACACTCCACAAATTAATCACAATAAGCAAGGTATGTCTGAACCAGATAAAAGTATGTTAAAATATGCCTCTTTCAATAAGTATGTACATACACATACATATATATTCATTGCAGTGATATTTAAATGATGGATTAAAAGAAGTACCATGGTTCATTTTCATACTGAGCATAGTAAGTGTGAGCTAGCAGCCTGACAGACTCTAACTGAGTATGAAGCCAGGTTCACTGTCTTAGCAGAGTTCCTACACAAGAATGAAAAAAAATCCAACTGCAGAAAAGGTTTATTGCCCACTAGCTACACTGCCCTGAATGCTCAGTCTTAATATGGACAGTTATTTTAGCGGGGTAAACATTAAGTCTTTCAAATCTAATAGAGGTGAATTTTAACCATGCATACAGAATAAATACATACATGCATCTGTGCATACATATTATTTGTCATGCATATTTATGGGGAATCTACAAATGGTACATCCTCAAGTCTTACATATGCTTATCAGAAGAATGGAAATAGGCATTGTTCTTTGACTAGACCTTTCAATCCTCTCAGAATGCAAATCATCTAACTTTAAACATGTAATTGCTCAAATAACAGGTCCTAGAGAGAGCTGATTCACATGTAGAACACCGTCATACCCTAGATAGTTTTATTAAGTCTGCTCCTTCTCCAGTATTCCCCCCCAGACATTTCCTACCTGCTCTGTGCTTGCCTACAAACTATTAAAAAAAAAACTGCAGCAGTAATGTGTGTGCACTGGAAAGCATAGATGTATGTTGAGGAAAGTTTGCATCAGACTCTTAGGATTAGTTGCTGAATCAAAAGTTGGGGGCTGAATGAAGTCGTTTGAGTAGCACTATTCAAAGAGCTTTCGGTAAGGATGTAAATGTCCTTTATCTGTGCTACTCGGCATAGTAGCCACTAGTCACATGAGGGTATTGAACATTTGAAATGTAGCAAATGTAAATGAGCCATTGAATATTAAATTTAATTTAGGGTTGACACATTAAACTTAAATAGACATGTGTAACCAAAGGCTATCATTATGGAAGATACAACTTTCAAAGTAGGCAACCCAATCTCCTGCTCTTAGATAGATATCAGAAAGTACATGGAGAAAATAGGATGGTTTGAGGTGGGAGTGACAGTGAGAGAATTGACAAGTAAAATTCCATTTTCTCTTCTGACTAAAATACTAAGGTTCTGAATAATCTCTGTAAATTGAAGATTTAAAGGTAAAATTAATTTATTAGTCACTTGAGAATTTTTGTCATTTTATTTCCTTACTTTGCAAGGAACTGGGAATGAAAAATTGAAAAAACAAAGCAAAATAAAATAAAAACATGGTATTTGCCCATAAAGTGTGTATATTCAGAATATCAGGCAGGGATATACCAAAATTACCTTATATAATATATGTAGAAGAAAGATAATGAAAGATAACCAAAGTATAACATTTTGAGAGGTATAATTATCATTTCTGTTCAAATTCAAATTATTATTTTAAAGAAACATAAAATATGGCCCCATGGAGTTAAACATAATTTTCATTTAATAATAACTCTTCACATACCATTATTACTATTTTCCAACTCATGTACTCATTCCTTTAACCAAGTACGTGTTGCTCTGACTCTGGTATCAAATAGAACATAAAGCCCTTACTTTGCAATGCAGACCTGGTCTCAGAAAACTAGGATGCTTGGGGGTGAGAAAAGCAACTCAGGAGTGTTTTTTATATGTATCTTCTGGACTGTCACTATACCACATTGTGATTATTTATAGACCAAACAAATATGTGGGAATGCATACAGCTGTGTATACAGCCTGCCTGCTTCAGATAAATCAGAACTGTAAATATTTGCAAACACAGTGCCCTTCAGTGACTGCTTCCTGGAACAATAGTCTATCATTATCACATGCCACATGAATACAGTGAAACTGGCCTTATATATGACCTGATTGGCTTATGACTGATGTTAGTTTTGACTTATGACCAAAGTCTTGTTACAATTTGAATGCTTGTCTTTCCTGTGTGGGGTTAACTGAGAAATTCTGGGCCAATGTCTCTCTAAGCACCCTGAGATCTGCCTGGAAGAAAGTGTGGCCTACAGTTATCCAGGAGAGAAACTTTGTGGGCTGTGTAGAGGAGCCTGAGCCTTCAACTGATTCTGGTCGATGGCATTGTCACTATAGCAGAGTCCACAGGCTTGGAGGTAGATTATGGTGATGCTGAGGAACTGGTGGAGGAGCACGCAGAGGAACTGTCTACAGAGGAACTTCAGCAACTTCTGGCTGAGCAACAGAGAATGGCAGCTGAGGAAGGGGAGGGGGTATCAACAATCAGTGCAGCAAAGTTCTTCTGAAATAAAGGACATCCTGAAAAAATGGACAGAGCTACAAGTATTTGTAGGGAAGACCCACCCAGACAGAGAAAAGGCCAATTGCTGCATTCACTTGCTTAATGACAGTGTCATGTCACATTACAGAGCAGTGTTAAAGAAAAGACAGAAACAGACAACCTCAGACCAGTTTTTAGTTCTGAAAAAGTTGAGACCTGGTGAGCCAGAAGCAGGTCCTAGTGGGTTACATACTCTCCCATGGATAGAAAGGATACCAGAGAGTCAAATTCTTGATGTTCTTATGGAAAGGGACTTTTCCTGCAAGAAATAGTCACATTCCATTTTATCCTTCCTTCCTGCAAGCCAAAGATGGCAATTTGAATGGTTAGTACAGCGTTAAATTGTTGTTTCTGGTATATGAGGCGTATTTTGTAAATTTGTGGTGAATACACTAGGAAAATTATTGGTGTTTCAGGTAAATTATGCACATTATATAACCTTTTTTGTTATGAAAAGTTTAGTTAAGGGGTGCTCTGGAAGGTTTGGAATGCATTATTGGTACTTCCATTATTTCATTTGGGAAAAATAGTTTTGACTTACAACCAATTTGGGTTACAACCAGCCCTTGTGAACGAATTGTGTTTGTAAGGCAAGGGTCCACTGTATATCATTTTGTTTTTCTGGATGATGTTTTTCTAAGTCAAAGAGGCTTTCTTCCTCTCTTCCTGTCTTTTATCTTCTATGAGTTATTAAATTATAGGCATTTGTCATGTATGCTATAAAGTGCTAGGTATGCAAAAATAAAATTACATGAAGCCATAATTTCTTCATTTATGGAGTAGGGAGTGTAGCCTTCTGGATAAGATGATTGACCTTGCCAGTAAGTGGACCCACCATTATCTACATTTATGACTCCAGGAAATCTGGCTAACTCCTTTATCCTTTAATTTTCTTTACCATAAAATTGGGATGAAAAAATGCCTACTTTGAAGCATTACTGTGATAATCAAGAAGAAAATACTGTACATGTAAAATATTTAGCACTTTACCCAGTGAATATTAGCTATACTATTGTGGTTCTCACTATGATTAACTTTATAGGTTTTTTAAAAGGTATTATGTTGAATTGGGTAATGCATATTAAGCCTTGCATGCATGCCACAATTTTGCTTCAATTTAGCATATTTTTTTCAAATTTTTGTCATAGCACTCGTGGAGTTATTTGCCTTTACTCTTTGTATTTTCAGTTCCCAAAATACATAATGCACTATATGAGGGTAGGCCTATTAACATATTGATTTTTATATGACAACACATATCTGGACCATGGTCAGCGCTCAAGAATTATTTATTTACTGAATTATTCTCTCTTCCAGTCCAGAGTCATTGGCCCCTATATGGCTAATTCAGGCTACATCAGACATTCAGTATGGATGCCTAGTTCTACCTTGCCAACTCATCACCTCACTTACTTGAAAGAAGTTGGAGAGTGTGGCCAGGATTGATCTGCAAGTGGAACCACTTTCATATGGAAAGAATTATCAGGATTAGGAATGGCTGCTTACCCCTAAAAGGAGTGATTAAAGCCTCTATTTTACAGAAAATAAATTATACAGAGTTTAAGACCGTGGCCAACCAAATTTCAAATGTAGAATGTGAATTTAGGACTAAATCCAGATTGGGACTACTGGAGAGAAGGACAGTGCTATATTTAATGCATTAGTTAATGTTTAATATGAGTTAAATATTTATTGAAATACTTAATGTGTGCCAGGAACTCTTCTAATGTATAGAACCTTTCAGAACAAGGATAGTCTCTGGAGTTCCATCAAAATGGAAGAATGCCATGCCTCCCAAGGCCTCCCTCTTACAGATACACATCTCTTGCCTCACCACAGTAACATAACCTAGTAAGCCCCTGAATGATGCAAAGAACTGGGCATATTGGCATTTGAAGAACAGTGGTGATTGCTCACAATATATCCCTAACATGCTGCTGCAGAAACCATTCTTTGCAAACCAATAGAGACAGAGAAAATCTCCAAGACAAAACTTTTCTTCTGAAGGGCTAGGAAGAAAGTGGCTTAACAATAGAAAACTTTTTTGGCGATATCCATCCTATTCTAGACAAACAACAACAGAATAAGCATGCCGCCCCTACCTGCTTTCATTTCATACTTCATCCCCTGTCCTCTAGAAGTAGATATTGTGCTCTGGTTCCCCACTGAGTTATGACAGCTGTACAAAAAGGGAGCTACTCCTCTGCTGTCTGCCTGATAGAATCAGGTGCGTGGCGCTGAACCTGCCCCGCTAAGTGCTATTAAAGCCATGTGAGCAACTATCTTTCATTCTCTCTGGAGCAGAAGCAAGGAGTAATCTGACTTGCATATCACTTAGTGTAACTGAGAAGTCCAGTGACAGGCTAAGTCCTGTTCTTACCTCGCATCATGAGACTGAGAAAGTAGCAAGGGCTACATCGCCCTTAATTCCACCTGGCACTATATTATTGGGAGCCCCTGGGGAGGTAAACCTGTACCCCCCACTCAGCAGCAATTTAAGTTTTGTAAATCAGTGCATTGTTTGAGCACCTCTTGATGGCAGCAAGGCCCAGAATGGGGATCATGGTGGTTTGTGTTCCTCTGTGATAGAGAAGGAGCCAGTAGAGCTGAAGAGGGAGATAAACATTCACCTCACACATTTATAATAAGGCGGGTTGTGAATGACCTAAATTTGATGGAAGGTGTTGGTGGGACACAGCTAGAACCTGAACATATACATTTATCTGGTCTTCATACTGCCATTCAAAGAGGAACTGATTTATGAAAAGAATAATATTAAAAAGGATAAAAATCATAAATTAATTTTGGGCTGGGGATTTAGCTCAGCAGTTTGGTAGCCTGCCTTGCAAGCGCAAGGACCTGAGTTCAATCCCTGGTACCAAAAAGAAATCATAAATTAATATATATAATATATTATCCAGTATGTTCCAGATATAATAGAAAATAATTTGTACCAAATATCAAGAAATCATTACATGGTCACAAAAAATGTCAGCCCCAACATAGAAATGAATCAGTTATGAGAATCATCTGTCAAGAATTTTGAAGCAGACATATATTAGCGTTTCCCTCACTGGGCACAGATACCCGACACCTGAAATTTAAAAGAAATGAAGTGTATTTAGCTCACAGTTTTAGTAGGTTCATTCTATAACTGACTAGCTGGAAGGCAGAAAGTGCATGGCTGAAGGGTATGGAAGAGGACACTTGTTCACCACGTGACCACATGGTGACAAGGAAGCAGAGGAGAAGAGACATCGAGGCTGAGAATACAGCAGCCCCCTTCCGACCTCTCTTTACCTGCAAATGAGAGACTTTTAGGAGACGCTTAATTCTAAACCATAAGAATTCATCATAAAAGTATTTCAACAAAGGTCTTAGACTGTATTTTAAAAACTGAAAACATCATCAAATAATTAATCATTATAAAAAGAATCAAATTAAAGTTAGAGAAGTAAAAAGTACAACTGAAACTTTTAAAATTAGCCAGTTTCAAAAGTAGAATGAAAATGACAGAGTAAAATCAGTGAATTTAAAGACAGAGCAGCACAATTTATCCAATCTGGACACAGAAAAAACTGATTGGGAAAAAAAAATTGTACGCAGTCCCAGAGACCTATAGGACAATAACAAAACTTCTATCGTTGATGTTAACAGAGATGAAGGACTGCTACTAAAGAGATGTATAATAAATAATGCCAAAATCTTACACTAAACCATTGTAAATTGTGGAGCCTATATTTGAAAGGTGAGAATAAGGAAGACCCATTTGGAAGTAAGTTTCTACACCTCCAGTGGGGTGATAAAACTGACACCAGTAGATCATGATAAGCTGTTTATATGTTTTTTATTATCTAAACAATTTAGACAATTCTATAAATGTGTATATATATATATATATATAAATATATCTATATATATTT
>NW_022900928.1:42981663-43102126 GCF_012274545.1 Fukomys damarensis | reverse complement strand
CCCTATAAATAAATTAAGAATGGAAACAAAAGTTTTAGGATGAGAGGAAACAAAGATAAAACAGTACAATGACTTGTACTGGCAAGATGTGGGCTTTGCCAATAATGACTTTAGATGTTCTAAATAAACCAAAGCTTGCCGCAGTGCAAACATGTACTAATAAAAAGTGATCTAGTATTCAGCTAATTGTAATAAACTCACTTCAAATACAATAGCAGACAAGCCAAGGTGAAAGAAGGGAAGTTATACCATGCAAAATTTAATTTGAAAAAGGCTAGAATGGTTTTAATAATCCAGTAAAGTAGATAATAGAGCAAAGGAACAATTTCTGTCCTTAGGAAACAATAACTTACTTATTATTTGAATGTTATGTTTTTAATTTGGGTTGTAAACTATACCAACAGCCAATAAAATTGGAACATGTTGTGAGTAGTATAATTAAGCCGTAATTTGAAAGTTATTTCTTTCAAATATTACCAGGCTGTAATGTTTCTTTCTAATGTGAATTGAGCATTGTATTATGTGCATTTGAATGTTGCATCTGACAGGGAAATTCCCTGTAAAATATGGTGTAATGAGATTTTTAGTAGCTTTTGATACATAGGGAAAAAATGTTTTAAGTGTCAAACACTTACAGTTAATTTATTACCGAATAGATGAACAGACAGATATGGTCCCTGCCCTCATAGAAACTTATGAGAGGTTGATTAGGCAGTGACAGATGTACTTGGGGAGGAAATAGCATAATGATGAGGCTAGCTTGAGGTATATAAGAAAGAAAGTGGTAGAGGATTATCTATTGGCTTATTTTTGTCTGCCATCAAGCTCTAGTGAAAGCAGACTATGTTTAATGACGGAATTGTCTTCTAGATAACTCCCCAGTATGGAAAACAGTGACTTTAGAAATGTGTTAAAAATTAAATCTAAAACTGTTTTCCTTATACTAAAGTAGCAACTATGTAAAAAAAAAAAACTACACATGCTAAAGACAAAGATTTATTATGTTTTTAAGACCCATGGAAATCCCTGATTTGCTAGGGTATTGGACTAAGGGTAATGTATGAATCCTTCTAAGTGCACTTTACAGATATTATGCAAACAAAAATAAGTAGATATCCTCAAGAAATGGATATGAGGTATTTAAGAGAAGGCTCTTGAGTATCACTGTCCATGTGTACGGGTGAGATTTTGGGGCAGGAAGAAAGGCAGTGGGCTTTTCCTTTGTATGATCATGGACACTGGGCCAATGGCTACTTGGAGTACGGCTCAAACAAATGGAGTCTGCTGTGGATTGAGGCCCATGGATTAGGATTCACTGTTTGATCACTACCTATGAATTTGTCTGTACCCCACTTCATTTCACTATAAGGACAGATCTAATTTAAAGTTACTTCATATTTATACTATTATGAGCATTCTTATGACATTCATAATTTTTATGAAAATACGGTAAAGGAGACATGAGAGGAGTTATATCCACATTTAAAAATTAAGAAGACTGAGATATACAAAATTTTATCACTTAGTACCTGAACCTTAGGGATTAAATCTCCTATGCCTCCATTTTCTTGTTTATAACAGTACTGATAATATCATTTAAATTTTTATATAAAATTAAAAAATAGATTTGCAAATAAAATACAGTGAACATAATTTAGAGTATAGTTAATATTAGTTATTAAATTATTGTTGCTTATTTTATGATTATAATTATTATATTATACTTACTTCCCATTTAGTCAATCCACTGGTACATTTAGAGGTTAGACTTAATTTTGTCAACTTGACTGGGTTGGAAATTAATTAGTGGATTAGCAATGTGCATTTTTGCATTTGCCTGGATAGGCAAAGGTGTAATTTTGGATATTATATTCCTGAACCACTCCCCTCTGGGATTCTTCCTCTGTTGTGCTTCCTGGGTGACATGAACTTTATATCTTTGTTTATCTATGCTTTTTGCTATAACGTTTCTGTTTGGCAGCCACCAATCACTGGTTAAATTCCCTGAAACTATGAACAAAATTAAACCTTCTTCCTTTTAATTGTGGATGTCAGGTATTGCATTCTAGTGGTTGGAAAGCTGATTAATATAGAAAATTAGCACCAGACAGGTGGGTTATCGCTGTGGCTATCCGTAATCCTGTGGTTTAAAAGATTTTTGGAACTGGTTTTCAGTAGAAATTTGGAAAGATTTGGAGATTCAAGCTAAAGAAACCTTAGAATGCTATGAGCAGAGCCCAGTAGATAATGCTGGTCATAACTTAGAATGCAATGAAGATAGTAATGTAGATAATAGCAGGCTCAGGAGGTTTCATTTGGGAACAAGGACTTCATCAGCAATTAGACTAGAAGCCATGTATGTTACACTCTGGCAAAACATGTCTTCAAGTTTTTCCCATGTCTCATAGACTAAGATTAAAAGTGGTAGAATAAGGAATCTGGTGGAGAAAATTGCAAGGCGTTTTATGATTCCAGCTGTGATGTAGGTAACTACTAGCTGCTTTTATCCAGATTTGTAGTGAGATTCAGGAGCAAAAAGCAGACTAGTATAGTTTGGAAAAATTAAATTTTGCCCCTATTGAAACTACATGTAAAGTTGAGAAAAGAGGTATTGTTGCTGAAGAGATTTGTTTCAATTCTTTTCTTGCCTCTGTTGTCTCTTTTGCAATGGACATATTTACTCTGTGCCACTGTATCGTGGGATTACTATATGTAACTTATTTTTATCTTTACAAAGGTTGTCAGTTAAGGGTTTGCCTTGAGTCTCCAAGGGGACTCTGACTTGGCCTCTCTAGCAATGCTGAGACCTTTGAGATTTGGGGGAAGATACTATTCTGTTTCAATTGTACCTGGGATAGTTGTACTATGCTAGACAGAATTATGCCCTGTTTGTTTGGAGATTAAATATTATTTAAAGAAAATTGTTTGGGTGTTAAGTTAACTGGGGTGAAATAGGTTTAATTGTGTTACCTTGATTATTTTGGGATCTGTCTAGGTGTGTCTGGGTGTGTCATGAAGATATGACTTTGGGTACTGCATATGGTTACTGAGCCCTCTGCTCTGGTACTGTTCGGTTACTCTGCTTTCAAGCCACCAATAATGAGGCACCCTTGCACTGCTATGCTCTCTTGGCCTGATGATTCTCACTTGGAGGCAGCTAACTGTGGACTGAATCCCCAGAAGCCATGAGCCACATTAGACCTCTCCTCTTTTAAATTGCCGGTGTCAGATTGTATTTACATGATAAGAAAAAAGACTAATGTTAGAACTTCAGAATTTCTAGTTTCTGCACTTCTTGATGTGGAAGAAAAAAATATGAGCTTTGTAGCTGAAAAATCCCTATTTTTAACTCTAGGTTTGATACTTTGATACTTTGGAAAAGTTACTTATCCTATAAGCATATTAAATCTCGTAATGTCATAAATGAAGACAATGAAACTAAAATCTATGGCTTCCATTTTAGCTTCAGTTCTCTGAAAAATGGAGCCTGAGTAAAAGTTTAATTGCTCATGCTTTACTTGAGAGAGACCATACTAGGTCATTGAGAATACAAAAACAAGTGTACCAGGTATGAAAGACAAATTCTGCAATAGGATGTAGTACTGATCAGGCCATAGAGGCACAGCAAGCTCCAAACAGACATGGTCACTCTGTAGGAAAACCAGCTCAGACTCAAAGGATGCTTTCATACAAGCAACGTAGTCTTCCAAATGGATCATCAGAAGCCGGGCGTGGTGGCGCATACCTGTAATCCCAAAACTCAGGAGGTTGAGGCAGGAGGATTGCTGTGAGTTCGAGACCAGCCTGGGCTACATAGTGAGTTCCAGGTCAGACTCAACTACATAGTGAGACCCTGTCTCAAAAAAAAAAAGCCCCCCCCCCAAAAAACAACAACAACAAAAAAAACCCCAAACCAATGGATCATCGGTGTGAGCGAGGCAAAGGAAATTCATTTGCTGTCTACCCTCTGCCTTCTCTGCAACTAGTCACAATTTATCCTACAGGGGAATAGACTTTGGCAGGCTCTCCAAAAGTCATGTCCATATCCTATTACATGGCATCTCATTGAAATGTTCAGATAGAAATTGTGGGAGTATAGATAAAATATTTGAGACTAGTCGAGTTGAGGAGGCAGAAATTTCCAGGTTTGCAGAGTGTTTTTGCCATGGTGATCAAGTCAGGGCAAAGAAGCCAGGGGCCCAGGAATCTGAGGTGAGCTATGAAAGGTGTTTCTTAATTGAATATAAGGCCATATATTATTATTAATTTTTATTAATACTTGTCCTCTGTTTTCAATGGTGGTGGCCACAGGGAGATGTGCCTGCTGCAGCAGAACTCTAGTTGGAAATTCTGAAACCACAATACATCACATGTATCAGATATCAATAGCAACTACCAGTGTGGACTTTAAATGCAAAGCCACTAACAGGGTTCTCATATATAATGCAGTTCCTTAGCTAGGCACCTGATGATCTGGCATGAATAGAATAGTAGCAATTAGCAGGAGAATGAAATACTTTCATTATTTTTAGAAACCTTTGCCTCCTAATGTTCATAGGGTACTTTCCCAAGAAGGTCACACCAATATATATACTTATTCATAAATGATGCTACAGTGTGACATTAGTTCCCAGCTATAGGAGATGAAGCCTGTATTCTCACCTTTAAAACCAGGAAGGTGTTTGTAACTGCCTCAACAATCAGAATGCAGAAGCAATACTACTTGTTTCCTAAGACTGGGTATTAAGAGGCAAAATAACTTTTCCCTGTGCTCTTGCTTGGGTTATGCAACTTGAAAAATTGAGACAGCTTGTCTAAAGTCCAACTTCTTAGAACCTGCTTACTAGAAAAATTATGTAGAGGTTACAAAGCCACAGAGGTAACTGAAGAGCTGCAGCTGTTTCAGGCACAGCTGTCGCAAGTCTTTCGGTCCATGCAGCTGAGTAAAGAAGGCTTTCAGATGACCAAAACCCAGCCCCCATCTGAGTCCATCTCATGAGAATACTAAAACTAGAATCACTTGGTTGAATCTGAAGCCCATAGAATATGTGAGAAAAAATATATGATTATTATTATTTTGAGGGTAATTTATTTTGCAGCCATAAAACTAGAATAGCTGTGAAGCTGCAAATGCTTTGATTACAAGGCTTCCACTACCATGGTTCTTTTTTTTATTTTTTGTTTGAATTTTAAATTCTTTATTGCTTAATGTTTGTAGGATATGTTGACATTCCCTATAGGGAAAACAATACATCTTAATTCTTGTTTAACCCTGTTCCCCTCCCCTTCCCCCTTCCTCTCAAGCTCTTGACACCTTTCCATTTGAGAATGATCTGTTGCCCTTTTTCTTATTATCTGACTTATTTTCTATTTATTTATGTTTTGGGTTTCTCATATAAGTGAAAGTGCACAATATATAAGCTTATGTATCTGATTAATTTCACTTAACATTATGGTCTCAATATACATTCGTTTTCCTACAAATGACTCATGTCTGTCCTCCTTGTCAGAGAAGTACCATATTTTGTATAGATACAAAAATTTCTTTATTAATTCATTTGTTGATGGGCATTGAGGCTGCTTCTGAGATTTAGGTGTTATGAGTTGTGCTACTATAAATATGGGTATGCACGTATCATTGCAATATGGCATCTTTGAACTCTTCTAGTTTTAGTATTTTGAGGAATCTCCACACTGATTTGCACAATGTTTGTATTAATTTCCATTCTCACCAACCATGTAGAGAATTTCTTATACCACCACAGCCTCAGCACCGTCTGTTATTATTTGATATCTTGATGATGGCCATACTTTCTGGTGTAAAATGGCATCTCAATGTTGTTTCAATTCTTATTTCACCAGTGGTCAGCAATGTAGAAGATTTCTCTATGTGTTTAATGGCCTTTTTGTTCTTCTGCAAAATGCCTGTACATTTCATTTGTACATTTTTGGATTGGGTCTTTTATTTTGAGGGTCTGTTTTTAACTTTTTATGTATTCCAGATATTAATCTTCTGTCTGAAGAATAGCTGGCAATTTTTTTTTCCCATTCTGTATGTTGTCTTTTCAGTCTGTTGGTTGTTTCTTTTGCTGTGTAGCTTTTTAATGTGATATGATCCCATTTGTTGATTCTTGATGCTATTTTATATGTAACTGGGTTATTATTCAAAAAGTCATTGCTTATGCCTATGAATTAAAAAATTTACTTCTTTTATTTTCAAGTGGCATAAGTCTTTCCATTTTAATATTGAGCTCTTTAGTTCATTTTTATTTTAGTTTAGTACATGGGGAGATATAGGTCTAGATGCAATATTTTGCCGCCACCATTTATTAAAAAGTTTTTCCTCCACCATTTATTAAAGAGGCTATCTTTACTCCATGGTATATGTTTGATCCCTTTGTCAAAGATCAGGCAGCTGGATGCACATGGGGTTGTTTCCACATCCTCTCATTTGCTTTATTTGTCTACATGTCTGTTTTTGTGCCAGTATCATGCTGTTTTCTTAATCACTGCAGCTTTGTAACATAACTTCAGACCCAGGATTGTGATACCTTTTGATTTATTCTTGTTCCTAGGAATTGCTATTCTGAGTCTCTTCTGGTTCCATTTACAGTTTAGGATTGTTTTCTCCAGTTCTGCAATACATGCTGCTGGTATTTTGATTGGAATTTCATTAACTCTGTTAATCAGTATTAGAAGCACAGCTATTTTGATTATATTGCTTCTACCTATCCAGGAACTGAGGATATCTTTCTATTTTCTGATTATCTCTTCAATCTTCTTTTTCAGAGTGTTGCAGTTTTCATCATGGAGGTCTCCAATTCCTTGGGTTAATTACTAAGTATTTAATTTTTCTTGATGCTACTGTGAATGCTATTTTTTCCCCAATATCTTTCTCAGTCAGTTTGTTATTGGTGTATGGGAATATTATTGATTTTTGTGTGTTAATTTGATACCCTGCTACATTGCTAAATTTGATTATTCTAGGAGTATTTTTTCTTTTTTCTTTTGTATCGGGGATAAAACTTGGCCCCTTGTGCTTGAAAGACAGGCTCCGGAACCACTGACCTAAATCCCCAGCCCATTCTAGGAGTGTTTTGGTGGAATTTTTGTGTCTTCTATGTTGATAATTATGTCATCTGCAAATAATTATAATTTGAGTTCTTCCTTTCTTACACCGTACATATCCTGTTTATTTCTTTTTCCTGCCTCATTGCACTGGCCAATGTATTGAGTACTATACTAAACAGGAGTAGTGAAGGTGAACATCTTTGCATTGTTCTTGATGGTAGAGGGAAATATTTCAGTTTTTCCCCACTTAATATGATATCGACAGTAGATTTATCATACATAGATTTTTATCATATTGAGATAAGATCTTTCTGTGCTCTAATTTCTTATTTTTTCTGTGAATGGATGCTGGATTTTGCCAAAGGCTTTTTTATCTATTGAGATGATCATGCGTTATTCATCCTTGTTCTTATTTCTGTGATACATTAAATTTATTGGTTTTTGTATATTGAACCATCCTTGCAACCTTGAGATGAGGCTTACTTGGTCATGATATATGATATTTTTTAAATAATTTGTTGAATTCTGTGTGTCAGTATCTTGCTGAGGATTTTTTCACATGTATTTATTGAAGAGGTTGGCCCATAGTTCTTATTTTTTATTGGATGCTAATATGGTTTTGGAACCAGAATAATATGAGCTTCCTGCAATGACTTTGAGAGTACATTTTCTCTTTCAATTTTATTAAAAAGCTTGGGGACTATTGGTGTTAGATCTTCCCTAAAGATTTTGTAGAATTCTTTACAAAATTCAGCTGTGAATCAACCTAGACCTGGGCTTTGCTTTGTTGGTAGGTTTATTATCATTATTGTTATTGCTTCTATCTCATTGCCTGTTACTGTATTTTCAGGGTTTTTATATCTGCTTGGTTCACTTGTGATAATCAATGTATATCTAGGAATTTATTAATTTCTTCTGAATTCTTCAATTTATTGGTGTATGTGATTGCTCTGTAGTTATACTAATACCCTTCTGCATTTCCACAATGTCCCTTGGGAATTCACCTTTTTTCATTTCTAATTGAATTTATTTAGGGTTTGTACATTTTATTTATTCTTTCAAAGAACCAGGTCTTCAATTCATTGATTCTTTGTATTGCAATTTAGTATCAATTTTATTACTTTCAGTTTCGATGGTTGTAATTTCTTTCCTTGTACTAGCTTTGAATTTGGACTTTTTTTCCAGGGTCTTGGGGTGCATAGTTAGGTTATTTATTTGGGTTCACAGTTTTTGTTTGTGGGTTTTTACCTCTCTAAACTTCCTCTTCTTTCTTATGCTGGGCCTTCATGGCTTCTACCGTGGTCTTAAGCTCATCTATTTTTTTCTCAGTTACTGTTCTAGAGTCTCGAATCACGACTTTCATTTTGCTCACCATCTCTATGGTTATCTGGGAAATTATTTCTGTTTTGAATTTTTCTAGAGCCTGATTGATCTGTTTTGTTACTTCCTGTGCTTTGAGTTCAGGGTGTCCTGGTGGTTCACTATCAGGCTTTTCATCCTCATTTGCCCTACTGTTTGCCATTGGTGAATTGGAAGTCTGTCTGTGTTTTGCTTAAGTGTTTTCTCATTTTTATTTTTGTTGTTGGGTTGCCCATGGTTTAACTTTGGTGTTATTACTTAAATCTTCTTTATCTAGTTGTACTTTAGCTTTTGGGTCTCTAATGACTCATAGACATTCTCATTTTCATATCAGAGAAAACAGCTCATTAAATAAATCACAATACTTTATCCCAATTGATGCAATCAGCAACACAATATGATCAAGAACAACTTGCAAATTGTAATAGCTAAAACTTGGAAACAGCCCATTTGCCCATCAGTTGGAAACTGGATAAAGAAGATGTGGTTTTTCTGTAAAATGGAATACTACTACTCAGCCATAAAGAATGAGAAATTAAATTCATTCATAGGAAAATGGACACATATTGAGGATATACTCCTAAGTGAAATAAAGAAGTCACACTTGTGTAAATACCAAATAGTTTCTCTGGTGTGAACAAACTAAATTTGCATTTAATGGGTTATACACATGTGGTTTACAGTTAATATTCTGTAAAGTTGTTATTGCTACTTATTCTGATATATGAAGAGTTTCCAAGAAAACTCTTTCTGTCCACTGCACTGACTCAATGTCGTGAAGCAGATGTCATTAGCAGAGGTTGTCCTGTGATAAGTGTATACATCATATACCCAGCATCCATCACCAGAAATACACGGCCAGTGAAAAAGCGGAAGAGTTTAACATGCATGGAGCCAGAAACTGTTCGATGGAAAAATTTTCTAAACTACATAAATAAAATTGTAGGTAGGATTATTCATTTCTCTCTGGTACCTATTCATAAAGGAAATTCTGTCCTGTCAGGAAGATCTTGAAAAGGCAGTGCATAGAATTTTAAGCATAAATGATTGAAATATGACAGCTGCTCAGTCATTACAAAGTAAAACATGATGCTTTCATTATTTAAGCACCAAAACATCAACAATTAAAATATTATCAATATCAGATTCTTTCTTTTCTATTAATTACATTATCAAACAATCTATGATTCTATTTATTACTGCTACTCAAGATGCATCTTTTCTTAATAAATTACTGACTCAGTATAACCTAAAAATTCCTTTTTACACTTTTCATCTCCATCTCGAAATAATTTTTGTTCATTCCAGTGCTTTGTTTGCTTTATTTTCAGATTTTACTTTTAACTTTGTCTTTCCTATACTGTAATAAGTAAATATAAGAGAACAGAAGAAGATATACTTCCATGTTGCCCAAATTTTAAGATTATAATTTCTCTCTTGCTTTAAATTTTTAATTATTGTGACCTTTTAAATAACTATAAGGTGACATCCACTTCTGTGATGGGTAATTTTGTAATTATCAACACATGATTTTTACTTTCTGTAATTTTTGGTATCAAGCTGACTGGATCGTAGTTGAATTCATGTTGTTGCCTTTTTACAGATTAGAAATTCATACACAGAGGATCCTAGAATAAGATGACTTGACAATAATCAAACCGAAACATATTCCTATACTTCAAAGTGGAATATAAAACTGTACAAAATTTTACTCAGTTTAAACCTTGGAAACATTGCCATAAAAACCCCTTTACTTTGCAGGAAAAATGTCTTTAATTCAAGGCCCTTTCATGCCCTAATGGGAGCAAATGAAAATTGTAGCTCTTTTAGAGTCAGTATTTCTCATGGAAGACTGTCTGATTCATCTGCTAGTGCAAAACTGAAGCTGCCAGACTTTTGGTGCCTGGTTCTGAAGATTAGACTGCAGGGGCCAGGGATGTAGCTCAGTGGTACAGTGCCTGCCTGGCAAGTGTGGGGTGCTAAGACCGAAGAAGAAGATTAGACTGCAGAAAAGTATTTAAATACTACTTCAGCAATTCATAATTTACCTCTTTCTGAATAGCAAAGCCTATCCAGGGGAAGAGGAAGAAATAGCGGTGAAGAGGATATTCAGTAACTGATGGGAGAAGACAGTTACAAAGGGAAGGACATCCAGAGTCAGATTTTCTATGTGGATCATGGCTGATAGGAGAGTTGATATCTTTTCTTCATAAATCTCTAAACTAACTACTCTCATAAAGTAATTAAAAATTAAAATACACAGATATTGCAGATATATATTGAGACTAGAATTTAGTTGCCATATTTGTAGAGGGATAATGACAAACCAGGGGCAAATTAGAGGATTGTGATGACACTTGTTAAGAGAAACAGTGGTGGAGCTGGGGATGCTTAGCCTGTTTAAGGCTTAGGGGAAATAAGGAAAGTATTTTTTCAATAATTGAAGAGTAGATGCTTAGCTCTAGAGGGCCCAGGGGTGGAATAGGAAACAAAACCGATTAAAATCCCTTCTAACAAGCAGTGCTTTCTAAACATGTTACAGGCTAGTTTATGAGGTGCCGAATCTTGGTATTGAAAAATAGTGACTAGAATGACAACTAGGGATGATTATGTCTGAATTCCTACTCTAGAATGTGAAACATTGGATTTCACGGAATAAAGACTTTTCTGTTCTTAACATTTAAAGGTAAAATGTTGACTGGAACTGTCTTGTACTAAAAGCCCGCAGTGGCTTAGGTCTGCTTAGGTAAACTGTAATTGTTCTCACTGGGTTATCTTAACAGAATGGTAGACACAAAAGATTACTCATTCATTTCTACATTTCACATTCTTTTTATGTAGAACTGAATTAGTAGAGTGCTTACCACATATAAAAGTTAGTTGCAGATGATGCAGATAAATTTTTGAGTGCCTAGCTTGTGTTAAATTTTTTTTCACAAATGTTAGCCATTGTGATTGATGTTATTTTTATTATCATTATATATATTCTGTTTCATAACCATTAGGTTAATAATGTTAACACCATTAAAAAATAAGACATCCCTTTAAATTTTGTTATTGTTATATTTTTTGTATCATTTAAAAATAAAGAAAGAAGACATAAGAAACTTAGGTGAAATAAATTGCTTGAGTTCCCATAGTTAGCCAGATGTCAAGCCAATATCTTGTTCACACTATAACTTCTTCAGCATTGTACTCTATGTGGCTTCAGAGCTTTTTCTTGTTTTCTCAAACATTTGCTATGAAAATAACCCGGTGGCATCATTTTGATGTTTAATCATTTGGATTCCAGTAGAACTGATACTGTGGCTTTGTTTCATGCATACATACGCACAAACACACATACAGTGTCAACGACTAGAGTTGAAACTGTGAGCATCAACGTGACTCTTTTATTTGAAACATTGTTTACTGATGACTCCAGCAAAGCTTTTGATAATGCCAAGCTGTGGGGTTCAGTGAAATCCATGTATAGAATCCTATCTAGCTGCAGAAAGATTGCATCAGAGAAGGCTGAATGGTTCAATTGCTATTATTCTAAAGCCAGCATTCTAAGGAGAGCATTAGTATTCACAAACATCAAAAGAGTTGCTAGAATGGAAATTGACCCTGTCTTGTAATATAAACAGGTCAGCTGTTTGAAAGTTTTCAAAGACAGTTATGATGTAATATCCTATATACAGTGCTCACAGGCTAATCTGTTTTAAGCTTCTCCTCTGGCATTTCTTTTTCCCAGGAATGAAATAAAAGGAAAAGTGAATGCAGATAAAGAAGAGAGCTCATCCCTTTTGCCATTTAAAAAATGGCCTATTGTCCAGCATCCATAGGGACATGGCACTGCTGGTAAATTCAATATTTACATCACCAAGACTATTTTCTTAAAGATTGCCTTTCATGTGAGATATTATCATCCTGTGATTTATGATCTATGCAACTCTGCCTATATTTTTTTTCTGAAGTTTGCATTGTACCTAAATATATGTAGCACCAGGCAAATAGCTAAAACTCATTGAGTCAGCTGCAGGTGCAGGAGACATTTTAAATAAAAACACAATTAAATGGAAGTCTGAATTCCAGCCAGCAGGATGTTAATAATAATAATATACACTTGGTGCCCTGTAATATTTATCCTGTGGTGTCTCTATAAGCAGTGGCTTACAGTGCCTTTGCCCACCAAAGATATACGTGTCTCAGCGGTGCCATTTCCCAGTCAGAGGAGACCTCGTAGGAAGATCGGCTCAGGCAGTTCATTTGGATATAAAATATAAATCAAGGCTGAAATTGTACTTGGTGTTACCTTGGTATCTTCTCTCTTGCAGATTTCACAAGCTCCATGGCACTCTTTCCTCATTCCTATCCTACAACAATATTGATGAGCATAAAAATTAAGAGTGAAGAATTAATTTACACTGAAAAACTTAAAATCACAATTTCTTGCAAAGTGACTTTTTAAAAAAATTGAAGGTGAGAAGCTGCTAAGAAATTGCAATTGAAAAAAATGCAAGCTGGTTTAGTTCATTTCTGTCAAGGCATTAACATTGAACAGGTACCTGTGACATCTTGTGTGCTTTATGTAGGCCAAAATTGTTGGTGCACACTTATTTTTTTTCTTTTTTATTGAGTTTATCGGTACTTTTTAGTATACTTAGGATCTGGTACCCTTACATGTCAGATCTTGGCTCTCATTTTTCCCCATACCCCTTCACCCCCTCAACCCTCCCCTATTTACAAAGACTTTGTTTCCATTTTTCCTTTTTTTCATATTTTTTCTTGTCCCTTATCTCCTTTCCCCTACCCTTCCCACTTCCCCTACACCTTTAGTCCCTTTCTTCCTGTTTCTCATTGTCAGTTATACAATTTGGATCTTATTTACACTGTTAGTTTTTCACTATAAATAATTATTTTGAGAATAACAATTAAGTGGAAAGAAATAGTGCCTTAATATGTGCATTTTCTAATGCAAGCATCTTTCAGGAAGCATCTCCTTTCAAATGAACTATCCACCAATATTCTATGATGTGACAGTCCTGAAATTTTCTACAGGCAGTGAATCTTGTATCCACCTCTCTTTCTTCTGAATGCTTTCAACCTACCCACTTAGCACCTGGAATTCAGAGCCTCTCACCATAGCCTGATATAGACTAACTATATCATCCTTGTATTCCCAGGTTGTGTGCATTTTTCTCAACTCCATTTTTTTCAGAGAGGAAATAGAACAATAAAAATGGAGCTACTGAGTTGGAAAAAACAAATCCAGCATCAAGGCTCTGCTGTTTCTTGTTTGTCTTTGTCTACTTACCTAATTTGATTTTGGGGATTTCATCTGTAAATCTGTGATATGATAGAGTTCTGAATATTAAAAGAGATAGTATATGAGAATTGCCTAGTACAGTGTCTTTATAGAATAAATTACTCAATATACAGAATATATTACTCAGTAAATTTTTTTCCTGTTGTGCACAAAATGATATTTGATGAATCATATCACAGTTTGCTTTTCCTGACATAGATTATTTGCATTTTTAAAACAGATCTTTTATTGAACCAAATGATTAAAATATTGATGATGGAATATTACAGAGTGGAGCAGACTGGTATGACATTTATTTTTAGGTAGGCAGACATATTGGGTCCACTAAATGTCCACATTATGAGCCCACCCTGGGTCTCTGTTATCACAGAAAAAGAACATCATAAAATCGCATTAAATCATGCCTCTCATATGCTCAATAATCTTGATTTTAGGATATTAAATATCATTATTATTTGATTTAATTTAAGTAACAGGACCCACCACTTAAGAAGCTCTGGACTTCTCTAAAGAGAATATGAATGTGATGATTAAATTAAGTCACAGCCAGCAAAGATTCTCATCAGAAAAGAAAATGGAAAGAATTATCTGACTCAGACTTCCAAGTCAATTATATGCCTTGGGTGTTTTATGAAAATTCTGTTAAATTTACCTGGGCTGAAATGAAGAAAAGACCACATAACAGATGATAGTAATTTATTGATCTACCCATTCATTCCTCCTACACTTATCAAGCCTATTCTCTGTGGTGAGCACTGTGAGGGACATCTTATGATAAATACAAAAATGAGTCAAATGCATTTCCTGCTCTTTCTTTATTAACTGAAAATAAGATATAGTCCCAACTGAATATAATCTACAAGAATTGATATGTGGAAAAATATGCCAGGTTTGATCTGCAAAAGTAAGGAAAGTATTTTTTTAATAGATGATGTTCCTTCTAGGTTTTGAAATGAAGATGGTTCAACAAAATAGTTCAACAATTTTTCACTGAATATTTACCATATGTCAAAAAATATCCTGTGCTAGATATAAAGAGTGTAATTGTGTCATTGTTCTTTTATTTCTAGATGTGAGCTGTAATAAATTTGTTTACTCTCTCACTGAGTTTCCCCTATGCATATGAAGTTAACTTTTATTTCCTGAGTGATATATAAAAGTAATTATTGTTATTGTAAAGTTATTATTATGACACTACTGCAGTGAACTCCTCTCTTTCATGCTTTCTCTACTTCTTCCTATCTTTGGCTATCATTTTCAACATCTTTAAGCAAAATGTTAATCAACAAAATCTAATAAAAAAACTGTGATAGCTGTTTAGCACTCCTGAGAAATTGTAAAACATTCTTCTGTGTTCTACTTAAACTCTCCCTTTAAAGTGTACTGTTTAATATCTGAGTAAATCAGATTCCCGAATGTTGCTAAATTGTACCCAGAGTTTTGTTGTTTTGTATATTACTCATCATTGAGGGAAAGGTTTTGCCTTTCCTTGGATTAGTAGATTCGTCCACTGATGAGTACAGTGCCCAACATTTAACATCGAAAAGCCTACTTCTGAACAAAGGAGACTTTGTGGGACATTTAGACCTAAACAATAACCTTAAAAAAACACAATATATCCTTTATAACCAAGTCATCCACATAATTTCCTGGGCATATTATGAACGTTTATGCCTTTCTTAAGATATATTTTCTACAAGAAATGTTCTAAATTAGTGAAAAATCTTAGGTCTGTTCTAAGGACAAGCTCTGAGGGAAAACTAACTTCTGGATTACCACAGCAAGAATTAATGTATTTGTCCTTTTAGTTATTTTAACATTTTGTGCATACTCTAATATAACAACAAATAATAACTGGATTCACAGTTGTTCTTATCTTGCTTAAAAGAGAATGAATTAGCCAGGCATGGTGACTTATGCCTGTAATCTTAACACTCTGGGAGGCTGAAGCAGGAGGATTACATCCTCAAGCCCAGCCTAGGCAACTCAGTAATTTACTGTGAATTTCTCCAAAAACAAATAAATAAAAAATGTTGGGGATATAGCTTCAATAATCCTTTAACCCCCCCCCTCCAGAAGAACATAAATTATATAATAATAGAGTAACCTCTTTAACACTAAATGCTTAATTTGCATCACAGTGTATAACCCTCAGTAAGAATTACTATATGTTTACTGAATGGCTGATGGAACTCAGACTCCCCCAGGGACAGAGCAGTGACTATAGCTATGGTGATGCATTTACTTCATTCAAGGAGTGGCTCACTGAGAATTTTAAGGGGTCCTCTGTTTCATTTTAGTGTTACAAGCTTCTATTAGGATTCCTCAATACGTTTTTCTGCTTACTGTGGACTTTAAAGGGAGAGACATGAGAGGATCCACGGGGTAGGTGACACTAGTAGGACCGACTGATCCTCCAGGACAGTGCACACTGGAAAACACTCCACTAACAGAGCAGGGTCTTGAGTGTCGGTGCAATGCCCAGGTTTCAGTTTCACCTCCCAGATACAGTTGTTGTCTTTGTTAAGAACTCAGTGGCGATGTTTCTAATGTTTCTGGCACCAGTCCTGGCATATTTTCGGAGTTTTCTTTGTGTGTTCACACATGTTTCCTTTATGTACACTTAAGGTCTCTTTCTCAAGGGTAATGTGGAGATTGGATTGGGTCTGCTGAATAGTGGTATGCAAGCCAAGAGGTTTGCAGCCTGACGTCTTCTCTTTCTTGGATAAGGTTTAAATGAGCAAATTCCCTGCTTGTTTTTCTTTCTTTTTTTTAACTAGAAAATTTTAAAATTTTAATAAATGTGCTTTGTTCACAAAATGTGAAAAAATAAAACAAACACAAACATACATTTTCAGGTACGCTGCCTCCCTCCACTTGGCAACGATGGTAAAACCACAAGATCTATTCACAATCCTGAAGGAACCAACAATATGATTATCATTTGCTTTTGAAGTGCCAAATTATTTTGGAGATGTGAACATGACAGGAAGCCCCTTAATTTTTTTATATCCAAATGAAGTCATTCTTAAATGTACCCATACAGTACTAGAAGGTCCTATTAACTTCATTTGTCATTACACATGTGATTTCTTAAGGATGTGTGTTGTGCTTTACTGTTTGCTACTCTGCTGACTTGTTTGACTGTTTGAGGGTCTCCATTTAGAACTTCACTGGTCAGACCAATACAGCTTGGCTAACTTATTTATCTGCTCTATAGGCTTTGCTGAAATAATGATGCAATGGAAGAATGTGGAGAAATAAATAGTAATATGGATGAAACAGTTAATTGACAAAGTACAAATCTAAATCAAATATATTCTTCACTGGTTACACTAAATTTTAAAAAGAGAGTAAAGTTTGTTATTTTTTCCATATAGAGAGCTTCCTATTTATGGTGGCATGCAAATTAAGGTCAGATAATTTCTTTTGGAAGAGTGACATAAAATTTAATGCTTATTTTTTGTTCAGCTGTGAGATTCTGTGTTTTCATGAAAATATGAACCTCTGGATCTTTCATCATGATTCCATAAGTATGGTGAAGATTCCTGAGCTCAGAGTGGTATCATACAGCTGTCCCATCACCTTTGAAAACCTCTGCCTAGAAGGCTTGTGTGTAGTCAATATTTGGTTTATTGAGATCAATTAAAATGTTAAAACTCACCAAACTGCTTTTTTGATAGCTCTTCCTTTTCCTACTAAATAGGTGAAAGGACTGAGTATTTTAGGTGCTCTTAAGAAAAGAATCTTAGCAAAAAATTTAAAAAGCCTTTATCTTCTCTCTCCTCCCTTGCAGTTGTTGGTTTATAAGGGTATGAGATTAAAGGATAAAGGGAAGGCTCTGGATTATGAGAAAGAGTGAAGGGTGGGATAATCGTAGTATCCTCTAGAATTTAATTTTTAAAGGTCTCCCCACTGATGCAGTTACCAGAATGGAAACATTGGAGGACTAGTGGTAGTTGAAAATGGAGAGTAGATGTGTTTTTCAAAATATAATTTTCCCGATAATCCTGAAAAGACTTGAAAATTGATGGAACAAGAAAATAAAAGAGGTAGTCTCATTATAAAAAGTCTCATATACATATTAAATGTTATATGTAAAACACTAAAGACTTTTGATTATATAACACAGTGTTCTCCTTTTCTAGCTTTCAATTTTATCTGATCTGATGCTAAGATGTCCCTTACTCAGTTTCTCATGGGTGATGTCACTAAAGGTTTGGACTTTTGAGTAAAGTAGACTACTATAGCTAATTCTGCGTAATCCTGAGAGAGCAGACAGAGCCACAATTTCTTATTTGTTATTTGTTGGCAAGTATTTGGGTATATTTTCACTTTTTATGTTTATGAAGAGTGCTACTATAAATATCTGTGTACAAGTTTTTGTGTAAATATATGTTTTAAGTTCTCTTGGAGTGAAATTATAGGTCATATCATTACTCTGTGTTTAAACATTAAGGACTTGCCAAACTCTTCCCAAATTTTTATATCATTTTGCATAAATAATGCCCCTCTAACTTTACTGAAATATAAATACAAAGTTGCATAAATTTAAAATGTATAACTTTAATATCTGCCCTTTCACATTAATTACAGAATTACTCATGATTACAAAGATAATGGAAATAACTAAGTTTCTGTCTACAGGTGAATGGATAAAGAAGAAAATATATAAATTATTCAGCTCTAGAAAAGAAGGATATTCTGCCATCATTCACAACACTGTTAAGTGAAATAAGTGGGGCACAGAAAGACAAGTAACACTTGGTCTCACACATTGAATCTAAAGACTTTGAACTCATAGAAACAGAGAATAGAAAAGTGGTGATCAGGGATGGAGGAATGAGGGAAATTGATAGGGAAATTATATCTTTAATTCCCAGTGTAGATGAAGGAATTTATTTGTCTTGGAAACTATGTCATCTCTATAGCTGTCGTTTAAAAAAATACATCACATTTTGAGGATTTGAAAGAGTATTTTCACCATCCTGGCTCTCTCTCTCTTCTGCTTTGGCCAAGTATCTTCGTGAACATTTATAGGCAGTTAGGCTATGAAGAGGAAAGACCTATACTAGAGGATGAGACAACTCCTTGGACTATTGCATGCCACTGTGCCTTGATATTATCCACAGTATACTTCCTCTATGAGAAGTCACTGTTCCCCTTTTCACATCAGAATGACTAACCGATGTAAGAAGAGCATCCAATATCCAAACATCTACTCTGTGCCATGTGTTATATTTAGTCCAGGAGAGAGCTAGAATAGATTTGACATGAAACCGCCATTAGTGGTTTCACAGTTCTTTTCAAGCACCAATAAATACTTCAGACGTGATAACAATGCTTTTCTTAAAAGAGAATGTGTCCCACAATATGTCTCACCTTTGTTACTTTCAATAGTTGGGGCTTGAATATTCTTGGTTGTATGTGGCTATTTGGTTCTTTGTTGATGTTTAAGAACTCTAGCCTTTACATATGGGATGCCTAGAGTGCCACTCCAGTAAAGCCAAAAAGAAGTGTATCCAGACATTGCAAATATTCCCATGGGACTGTTACCTGCAGTAGAGACTCACTGGTCTAGTGGTTAGAGTACAGAAATAGGTAGGAGTAATTTTTGGGGGCTTTGGGGAGGTAACTTAATCTTTCTATTCTTAATTCTTAAAAATGAAAATCTATATAGGATTCTTGTGGGAATTAAATGAGGTAATGCATATAGAACCAACTAACAATGTTCCTGCCACACATACCAGCTTGTTTATCACATATCCAGTATATATTTCAATTCTTAGGTACCTGCATTAAAGTATCTTCCAGTTCTTAGGTACCTGCAAGGAGTTGTTGAAGAATGGTGAACAAAACCAGCAAAGTTTTGGCCCTTATGCAGTCTGTTGTGTAGCTCTACCTGAAAGCTACTCTTTTGCAGTGATAACATTGTCTTTCACACTGGATTTGTACATTTCATTTTTTTCCCATTAAGTTTATTGGTACATTCAAAGCAAACAATACAGTTACATTTATCATTGGGATCTTGTACCTTTACATGATATATCTTGGTTCTTGTTTTTCCCCATACCCCTGCTTTACCTCCACCCGCTTCAACCTTCCCTGTTTACAAAGACTTTGTTTCCATTTTTCCACATTTTTTCTTTTACATTATTTCTTTCCCCTACTTCCCACTTCTTCTTTAGCCATTTTCTTCCTATTTCACACTCCCAATCATACCATTTGAACCTCATTGACACTTTTAGTTTTTTCACACCAGAGAAATTATTAGATATTTACTGGTGTGTCCTATTTATTTAACTTTAGTACAGCCTCAATGTGCATCCATTTAGCTATAATGTTTCTAGTTTCTCATTCTTTATGGCTGAGTAGTACTCCATTTTATAGAAAAACCACATCTTCTTTATCCAGTCTCCATTTGATGGGCATTTGGGTTGTTTCCAAGTTTTAGCTATTATAAACTGTGCCACTATAAGCATGGGTGTACATATATCACTGTGGTATGATTCTTTTAATTATTTCGTTTTTATTTTTATTTTTTGGTACCGGGGATTGAACTCGGGTCCTTGCACTTGCAAGGCAGGTGGCAGAACCACTGAGCTAAATCCCCAGACCTTAATTCTTTTGGAAAGATACCCAGCAGAGGGATAGCTGGGTCAAATGCAACCTCTAGTCCTAGTTCTTTGAGGTATCTCCACATTGATTTCCATAGTGGTTACACCAGTCTGCACTCCCACCAACAATAGAGAAGGGTTCCTTTCTCCCTACAACCCTGCCAGAATTTGTTATTGGTTGATTTCTTGATAGCAGCCATTCTTACTTGGGTGAGATGGAATCTCAGTGTTATTTTCATTTGCATCTCTCGAATGACCAGAGATGTTGAACATTTTTTCATATATTTATTTGCTGCATTTACTTCTTTGTGTGAGAAATATCTGTTCATTTTTGATGCCCCCTTTTTAATCTGGTCTTTGTTTTTGGGAGGACCTGATTTTTTTGAGTTCTTTATATATTCTAGATAGTAGTACTTTGAGGAGTAGCCGGTAAAGTTTTTTCTCTCACATTGTAGGCTGTCTCTTTGCTCTGTTGGTTATTTATCTTGCACTGCAGAAACTTTTTAATACAGTGAGATCCCAGTTTATTCTTTGTGCAAGTTCTTGTGCTGCTGCTGATTTGTTCATAAAGTCTTCTCATATGCCAATGTGTTCAAGAGTTCTATCTAATTTAATTGCCAGTAAATTTAGTGTTTCTGTTTTGATATTTAGATCTTTAATCCACTTGGATTTTAGTTTAGTGTATGGTGAAAGATTGGGATCTAGTTTTAATCTTTGGCAAGTTGAAAGCCAGTTTTTCCAACACCATTTATTAAAGAGGCTCTCTGTCCTCCAGTGAGGATAGTTGGCTCCTTTGTCAAGGATGAGGTAGCTGAGTATGTCTGGTGTTGTTTCTGCATCTTCTAATCTATTCCACTGATCCTGGGGTCTGTTTCTTTGCCAGTACCATGCTGTTTGTTTGTTTTTTTAATCACAGTGTCTTTGTAGTATGTTCAAGTTGGACATTGTAATACCCCATGCCACGTCTTTGTTGCCTAGAATGGTTTTTGCTATTCTAGGTCTCTTCTGGTTCCAAATGAATTTTTGGATTGTTTTAACAAGTTCTGTGAAATAGGCTATTGGGATTTCAAAAGGGATTGCATTGAATCTGTATAGACATTTTGGAAGTATGGCCACTTTCACTATGTTGATTCTTCCTACCCAGGAGCAAGAGATGTCTTTCCATTTTCTTATATCCTCTTTGATCTCTTTTTTCAGAGTGCTGATATTTGCAGTGTAGAGGTCTTTTGTTTCCTTCATTAGATTGATTCCTAGATATTTTATTTTTTTGGATGTTATTGTGAAAGAAATTGTTTCCCTAATTTCTCGCTCAGTGAGTCTGTTATTTTTGTACAAGAAAGCTATTGAATTTTTTAGTATTTATCTTGTATCCAGCTTTCAATCATGCCTAGAAGTCTTTTGGCAGATTTTTTTTTGGTTTTCTATGTAGAGTGTCATATCATCAGCAATAATGACAGTTTCACTTCTTCCTTTCTTATCTTTATTTCTTTTATTTCTTTCTCTTGTCTAATTGCTGTGGCTAATATTTCCAAAACTCTATTAAACAGGAGTGCTGATAGTGGACATCCTTGTTTTGTTCTTGATTTTAGCATGAAGGTTTTTAGTCTTTGACCATTTAGAGTGATATTGGCTGTTGGTTTCTCATAGATAGCCTTTATCAGGTTGAGATAAAGACCATCTATTCCTATTTTCTGTAGGGTTTTTGTCATGAACTTGTGTTGAATTTTGTCAAATGCTTTTTCTGCATCGAGATGATCATATGGTTTTTGTCCTTAATTTTGTTGATAAAGTATATTGCATTTACTGATTTATGTATGTTGAGCCATTGTTGCATCCCTGGAATAAATCTGACTTGGTCAGGGTGTATGATATTCTTGATGATCTTCTGTATTCTGTTTGCAAGTATCTTATTGAGGATTTTTGCATCTATGTTCATTAAGGAGATTGGCCTGTATTTCTCTTTTTTGGTTGGGTCTTTCCCTGGTTTTGGAATCAAAGTAATACTTGCTTCCAGGAATGAATTTAGAAGTATTACTTCCCTTTCAATTTCATTGAAGAGTTTAAAGAGCAGTGGTGATAGTTTCTCTCTGTCTTGTAGAATTCAGCAGTGAAGCCATCAGTACCCAGGGCTTTTTTGTTGGTAATGTTTTAATTACATTTTCAATTTAGTTGCATGTAATTGGGGTGTTTAGACTTTTTATGTCTTCTTTACTCAACTTTGGAAGTTCAGACATGCCTAAGAATATGTCCATTTCTTCTGTATTTTCCATTTCATTAGGAGTGTAGATTTTTGAAGTAGGTATTGATGATCCTCTGGATTTCTGGTGGATCCATTGTGACTTCTTTTTCATTCCTAATAGCATGAATTAGAGCCTTTTCTTTCCTTTTTTTGATAAGGTTGGCTAAGAGTTTATCTATTTTATTTATTCATTTGAAAAAACAGCTCTTTGATTCATTGATTTTTTTTGTATCATTCTCTTAGTTTCCATTGCATTAATTTCTGCTCTGATCTTTATAATTTCCTCCCTTGTGTGAGCTTTTGGTTTGCCTTGCTCTTCTCTTCTTTTTCTAGGAGCTTAAGGTGAAGCATTAGGTTGTTTATTTAATTATTAATTATTTAATTGTAGAAGCTGTCTAATTTCTTGTTTAATTTTATTTACATCTTTGGTCCATTTTTATTTTATTTTAGTACATAGCAAAGATGATAGGTCTATATTCCATCTTCTGTATGTATATAGCTAGTTTTCTCAGCATCCTTTGTTAATGAAGTTATTTTACTTGAACAGAAGCAAACTCCATTTTTTAAGCCATGGGTGAATTGTTGGCTCTTCCACATTCACTTCTTTCTTACACTTGTGGCAATTCAGTGAGGTTTGGATCTCATTTTTAAGTTATTGGAGAGGGTGGCTTATTATTCTTTTTTGTAATTTTCCCACTTTCATTATACTTGAATTTAAAAAAGAAACTGGGAGAAGTAAAAAGAAATGAACAAGTAGGATTGTACTGAGTATAATGGGGAAAATGAATGACTGCTATGCTGTATGCTTTTGTAAGCATACACCTGTATATTCACTCATTTGTTGCTTGTTCATTTGTAATTTACTAAATATATCGTCTTCTCTGTCTTTTTCTGGCTTTTGCCTTCTGACTGTTCTACATTTCCTCTGTCTCTAGGGCTTTTCCACACTTTCATCAGCCTTGGACACTTGATCTTAGTTCAGTCCTACTCATTGCTGAGATCATAATCCACATTTAGTTCCACTTCCACTCCACCCATAGTGCCCTGAGCACTTGAAGTATCTGAATTACTTTATTAGATTAGTGCTCATTGGTCCCACTAAATTTTCAGCCTTTTAGGGTTGTAGTTGTGCCCTCCATTCTCAGCAGAACACCAAGCACCTAATAGCCCTGGTAAATGTGTTTAGACTGAATGATTGTGACTGACAGAATGAATGACTGAACACACACTAGGCTGTGTTCAGTTTGCTTTTCACTTTTCTTTGCTGTTAGAAAAAGTGCTGGACTGCTAGTGACTTTCACCTGTCCTTGGCAAGTGTTGGCTGGCTGCAGCTGACCAGTAAGCACAGCATCAAACAATGGAATGCAGTGAGATACAACTTAAAGAGGATGGATAGTAGTCTCTGACTTTTGCAGAAACTGGGCCTGGAACCATTCAGAACAGAGCCACTATCTTTTCATAGGTGTTTAGACAATATGCCCTGTGGAATAAAATTTACTCCTCTGCTTCTTACCTGACATGAAGTATTATTTCCCTTACTATTTGAAGTTAAAATATTTCCTTATCAGTTTTTGGATTTTTTTCCACTAAAAAGCTGTGATGTTTAATTCTTGAACCAGTTTTTATACTCATACTTTCTCTGGCCTGATTAGGGATTCAGTTAGCCTTTGTGACTCTGGCTTATGAGTAATGAGAACAATTAGTGGGATTGGAGTGGGGAGGTGATGATCCAATAAGTTTTTAATGGTCATATAATTTATTCTCTATGTCTATAAAAATCAAATTTAAAAAATATATATATATATATTTATATTTATTTTTTGGTAATAGGGATCAACCTTGGGTTAAAATATGTATATTTAGTAAACAATGTTGTGCTGCAAGAGGTGGTATACATATATGTTCGGATTAATTGAAGCAAACAATCTTTATCTGGGTTGTGCACAGTGAAATATTAGCCAGTCTTACTCTATGAGCACTTCTCTTGTTCAGCAATGGCTACACATTCTTTTGATTTGTGGCAATAACACTTTTGGTTCATTGAAGAGAGAAGTCTTGCTGTTTCTCTTGTGAACATGAAACAAATTCTTGTTCACATGGTTGCTGCCACCCACAAACTCTAAAAATACATCTTGTTACAAGAGCCCGGAGGCCAGTGGTGCAACACAGCACAGAACACTGCAAAGCCAAAACACTGAAACTCTACCATGAATATTGGTTTGCCATTTTTGGAAAGCTGATCCATTTTTCTGTGTCTGAGGCTAGAAGTAGAACAGATGAGCAGCCTAGAGTAGGGAGACTGAGGATGGAGAAGAGAGATGAAGAGAAGGGGGTGATGACAATATGGTTCCATTTATTTTCATGATGGTTGATGCAACTTAGGTGAATGGCTGTGTTTTCTTCCCCCTTTGTGGGGGTAAGTGAGCTTGAAAGGTGAGGGTGACTAGAAATTAATCTTTACTAACCAATTTAATTGTGAAATCTGAAAAGGCTTTTAGTCTCACATATTAGGGATATCCTGTGTGGATGGATTAAAAATTTTTTTTTGTTTATAACAACCTGGAATTAGACTTGTTTAGCTATTAACATCACTTGTTTGTGCAGTGAGCTCAATAATTAAACCAAAATGTCACTACATCCATATGCCTTCCCATATCCTGTTTCCTCATTGAAAGGTCCCTCCCCTAGGAAGTACCCCAGTTTCACTCAAATTCAGCTGTTGCCTTGGGAAAACAAAATAAAACAAGACAAAAACCAACGTGTCTTTTCAAGTGTTTTACTCAACTTAAACTGAGGACAATTAAAATTATTTGTACACAACCATGCAATAGAAGTAATGAGATGATTAAAATATTCTTAATGAATTTTCATTTTCCAATTGTTTGATTTGATGTAACAATGCATATTTATGATTTTAATTATTGTTTTGGCCTCAGAAAATGTCTGCTTTTTAAAAGATCAGCAGGGCTCAGGAAAGAGTTATTATGTTGACTTCTTCAGACTTTCCTCAGACTATTAGCAATTAAACTCACCTGCTAATGAAAGAAAATAATTTAACAGATTTATTTAAACATGTCATGGGCTTCAAAGTACTTTCATACTAAGGTCTTTGAGTTTGTTTGTTCGTTCATTTGTTTTTACATCATCTTTAAGCCCACAGGGTACTATGACAATAGTGTAATTCATGTAGCATTTAAAAGCAAGTAATTTGTAAGATAAGGAATCTTATCTGTTGCTCTTTCTTTGCATTGTACCCATTGTGGTAAGGTAGAGTTATTTCAGTACGTGGAGGTTAATTCTACAATCTGTGCTATGTTATCCTCTTTTCTCCCAGTGATTTTATTTCATCAGTTATTCCTTTGTCTTATTTCTTCAGCCTCTGACATTCCTTTCACACTAAACGAGTTCATGTGCTATAGAGGTATAAGACAGAACGACAAGGAAATCCTCGACTCTAGATCACCAAGTTTCTTTTGCTGTTTCTTTCCCTTCACTTCTATGTAATTTTCTCTTTTTAAATTATTTATAGTTCATCTCACAGCCATTGACTTCTTTCTCATTTCTTTATGGAAAAAAAAAAAAAAACTTTCAGCAGGTTGCCATTGGACCATTTCGCTCCATTCCATGTTTCCATTTTCTGCAGCAAAAATCTTTGCTGAAATTTTGAACTCTTAGTGTCTGGAAAACCATATCTGCTTTATTCCTCTCTCCTCTCCTCCCCTTCTCTTCTTCTTCTGCTTTTTTCCCCCCCTTTTCTATCTGGCCATAAGTGTTACTATTTCACAGGATTCTAGTTTGTGTCTTCTTTCTTTTACTCTCTTGTGTATTTTCTCTCGAAGGCATTTAATCAAGTTAAGAGCTACCATAGGTCATGTTGGTATGACTGGGAGTCAGAGTATTTAAAATGGAGAATGCAACATTTGAAGTAAAAATGTTTCCATCTTTGAATTATGGTTATGCCACCTAAACTGCCTAGTAATTAATTTATCAGCACTCTTAAGAACTCAAAATATATTTTGTCAGTGATATTGACCTGAATGTTGTCTCATGGAGAATTTTCTGTGAGATGACCCCCTGGGCACATACAGAGTAATACCCCATTCCTAGTTCAGCTCTGAAGCTAGTTGTTCTCTTTAATTTGTTTTGCCCTCCTTTAATGACTACCAGATATCTGAAAACTGTGTTGATTACCACATCTTTCTTTCTTTGTTAATTCTAAAGTATTCATCAATTTTATCAATATGCAGACCCCCTCCCCATCTGCATTTTTCCTCTTGCTCATCTTCATCATGTCAGGTTAAGCCTCATCATTCAACTCTGAATTATTTGTTATTCACAATGTGTATCTGTCTGCAATCTAGGTTTTCCCATCTATTCTCTACAAAATTTAGCAAAATAGTATTTCCAAACCATAGATCATATAACATGTCTTATTACTTTCATAAAAGGATTTAGATTCAATTCAATAATACTATTCATGAAGCATCTTGCTATTTTCTATAGCCACTCTTAACTGAGGTGACCTTCTTTATTAAACTCTATATTTTTCTCAAGAGATTGGGATCATATTTGGCTTTACATTTAAATCTACTTTTATATGATAGGTCCTGAAATTATCTTCTGGATAATTCCTGTGTGTATTATAGAGCTCATTTCCCTGTGAGAATGTAAAATGATATAACATCTCTGGAAAATTGTCAAAAAAGCTGAGCACAGAATTACCATATGACCCACTGATTACTTCTAGGTACGTACCCAAAATAATTGGAAAAAACCCAATTAGACAACTGTATAAAAATGTTCCTAACATTATTCACAATAGCCTTTATAATAGTCAAACTGTGTGAACAACTAGAATGTCCAGGAGATGCATGGACAAACTAAAAGGCACATAAGCATGTGATGGAGAAGTACTATTCAGTCATGAAAAGGAATGAAGTTCAGATACAAACTATAACATTAATTAACCTTGAAAATCATACATTAAGCAAAATGCACATGAAAGAGGGGCAGTTGTTATTTGATTATATAAAATATCAGAAATAGAAAAATTTGGAGAGACTGATGGTAGATTAGAAGTTACCAGAAGTTGGGGAGGGAGAAGCAGGAAATTACTGCTTCTTGGTACTGAGTTTCATGGGTTATGAAAAACATTTTGTAAATGGTGGTGATGAGTGTAAATTTTGTGATTAATGCCACTGAATCACTCTAGAAATGTTTTCTAGGAAATCTAATTCACTGTTGGTGAGAATGAAAAATATATAATCACTTTCGAAGACAGTCTGGCAGTTTCTTACACTCTAAGCATACTATTACTATAGAATCCAGAACTTCTACTCCTTAGGGTTTACTTAAAGGAATGGAAAACTGCTTTTCAGGAGAATGTTTATAACAGGGGAAGATCTGGAGAAAATGGCGGCTTTCTCATTTCTAAAATGGGATGCAACTAAAATGTCTCATAGTAGGTAAAGGGAAAGGTAAACTGTGGCTTTTCCAGAGAATGGAATGTTATTCAGTGCTAATCCTAAATGAGCTATCACACCATGGAAGGATGTGGATGAACCTTGAATATGTATTAGCAAGTGAAAAAAAAACCTCGAAAGGCTACCTACTGCGTGATTCCAGGTATAGGATATTGCACAACCACGGAGACAATGAAAGCATCATTGTGGTTGCTACAGTTTATAGAGGAGAAGAGGATTAATAGGCAGTAAATAGAAGATTTTTAGGGCAGTGAAATTACTCTGTCTAATACTACAATGATGGATATTTGTAATTATATATTTGTCACAACTCAAAAACTATGCAAGAGCAAAGATGGCCTCTAATATAAACTATGAGGTTTTGGCGATAGTGTTGTTTCATCATAGGGCTCTTAGTTATTAACAAATACACTACTCTGTGGAGTTCTGAGAGTTGGGAGGCTTGTACATGGAGGGGACAAGGTTTACCCGAGAAATAACTGCACCTTCTGGGCAATGCAGCTGTAAAACTAAAATTTCTCCAAAAAATAATGTATATTAGAAAATTATCTTTTATTCTTTTGGCCTTCACCTTACGGCTCTACACTAGCTCTTTCCCCTCAACTAGAACCTTCTTAGTAGTCTTTCAGCATAGAAAAACAAAACCTAATAAAACCCAGTCCTCTGGTATATTTATCCTCTGCTATTTCTATGCTATCTAGGCTGACTTCTCGCTTTCCCTTTTTTAAAAAATCATAAGTTTATTGGTACATTTTAGGTATACAGTATGATAACACTAATCATTGGGAATTTGTACCTTTACATGATGTATCTTGGTTCTTATTTTTTTCCCAAATGTTATCTATGAAAAACTAACAGCTAACATCATACTAAATGGTCAAAAACTGAAAACCTTCATGCTAAAATCAGGAATAGGACAAAGGTGTCCACTGTCACCACTTCTGCTCAATATCGTTTTGGAAACATTAGCCACAGCAATTAGATAAGAGAAAAAAATAAAAGCAATAAATATAGCAAAGGAAGAAGTTAAACTGTCGTTATTTGCTGCTGCTGATACTCTGCATAGGAGACCCCCAAAACACCACCAAAAGACTTCTAGACTTAATTGACAGATTGAGTAATGTAGCTATTTTTTGTTTGTTTGTTTTAATCACAGTAGCTTTGCAATATAGTTTCATGTTGGCAAACGTAGTACTCCTTGCCTTGTCTTTGTTGCCTAGAATTGCTTTTGCTATTCTAGGTCTCCTTTTGCTCCAAATGAATTTTTGTACTGTTTTCTCAAGTTAGGAAATGTGCTGTTGGAATTTCAATTGGGATTGCAGTTTTGGAAGTATGGCCATTTTCATTATATTGGTTCTTCCTATGCAGGAGCAAGGGATGTCTTTCCATTTTCTGATATCCTCTTCAATCTGCTTTTACAGAGTGCTATAGTTTTCAGAGTAGAGGTCTTCTATTTCTTTCCTGAGGCTGATTCCTAGGTATTTCAATTTTTTGGATGCTATTGTGAAAGGAGTTGTTTCTACATTTTTTTCTCTTAATGGTTCTCTTGTTCGTGTACAGGAAGGCTATTGATTTTTGTGTGTTGACCTTTTATCTAGCTACTGTACTGAATTTGGTTGTTTTTTGAGACAGGGTCTCACTATGTAGTTGAGACTGATCTGGAGCTCACTATGTAGCCCAATGAGACAGGGTCTCACTATGTAGTTGAGACTGATCTGGAGCTCACTATGTAGCCCAAATGTTCTCAAACTCACAGGAATCTTCTTGCCTCAGCCTTCCAATTGCTGAGATTACAGGCATGTGCCACCACACCCAGCTTGAATTTAGTTTTTAAGACTAGGAGACTTTTGGTGAAGCTCTTGGGGTCTTCTATATAGAGTATCATGTTATCTGTAAATAATGACAATTTAAATTATTCACTTTTTAATTCCTTTTATTTCTTTCTCTTATCTAATTGCTGTGACTAATGTGTCCAGAGCTATATTGAATAGGAGTGGTGATAGTGAACATCTTGTATTAAGTCTGAATTTAGCATGAAGGATTTTCAGTTTTTGACCATGTAGTATGATGGTGGCTGTTGGTTTTTCATAGATGGCTTTTATCAGGTTGAGATAAAGACCAACTATTCCAATTTTCTTAGAGTTTTTATCATTTATTGCAAATATGTGTTTGATTTTATCAAATTATTTTCTGCACCGACTGAGATGATCAGATCATATAGTTTTTGTCCTTGGCTCTGTTAATATAGTGTATTACATTTATTGATTTGTGTATGTTGAACCATCCTGGGATGAATCCCATTTGGTCAGGCTGTATGATTGTCTTGATGATCTCATGCATTCTGTTTGCCAGTATCTTACTGAGCAGAAATCTATACAATAGAGACTGAAGGAATGATAAAATAAAATCAATGAAACAAGGAGTTGTTCTTTGAAAGAATAAACAAAATTGACAAAGCCTTATCCAACCTTAAAAAATAATGAAAGAAAAGGTCCAAATCCATGCAATTAGGAATGAAAAGGGTAAAATTACAATAGACCTCATGGAAATCCAGTGTATCATCAATACCTACTTTGAGAACCTGTATGCCAATAATTTTAAAAACACAGAAGAAATGGACAGATTCCTAGATGCATATGAATTACTAAAGTTGAACAAAGAAGACCTAAAAATTCTAAACAAACCTGTATCTGTCAACAAACTTGAAAATGTAACTAAAACCTTACCATGAAAGAAAAGCCTGGGTCCTGATAGCTTCACTGCTGAATTCTAGAAGACATTTAGAGAAGAACTATTGCAACTATTGTTTAAACTCCTCAATAAAATTAAAATGAAAGCAATACTCCCAAATTCCTTCATGGAAGCAAGCATCACCATGATCCCCAAAGCAGAGGAAGACCAGGCCAAAAAATAAAACTATAAGCCAATCTCCCTAATGAACATAAATGCAAAGACCCTCTATTTCCCTTTTATAATGCAAACAACTTAGTGGTGTGAATATTCTATGCTTTTGGTTTCACGCTCTCTTTCCTTTTTCACTTCTCAATGACCAATAGTAAGCCTTTCATTCTTATTAGCAGGGACAGTTCAGTCCACAGCAGCTTCAAGTTGCCAAATAGAAAGCACATGCTTTGTTCTTTATTTTATTTGGCTTTCTACAAGTATTAACCTTTTATAGTAATTGCCTTCTTAAACCCTGGTGCCTTGACTTAGGTGGAGACTACTCTTCTCCTGACTTCTCCGTGACTTCTTTGACATCTTTCTTCAATGATAATTATCTGACTCTCCCTCTATTGTCTTCATACTCTGAAACTTTTCCTGTACATGACTTTTCTTTCACATTCTACAAAATTTACCCGAATTAGGAACTCTTCCAATATTATTTTAAGGCATTTCTACCTATAAATTATTCTCAACTCTTATTTTATCATAAGATTTTCCTCTCCAGACTCTAGTTTCCATCACCAATGAACTCTTTGTGTGGAACTCTTTGCGTGGAACTCTTTGCTCCATATTTTCTTTGAATTAATATGTTTAAAATTGATTGAAATATTTGCTCCTCTCACCCAGTCTATTTAGTTTTTTGTATTTACTATGTGCTAATATCTGAGTGTCACCTTCTATCATATAACCTTGTGGAAAGGACTCAATGAGTCTGTACAGGTCTGGCAAATACTTAGATCTTCATAAGTGTTTGTTATTGTTGTTGTGGTTATGTATTAATCTCCACCAGCGACATCACTGGACCACTTGTCCAAGTCAAAATTTCCAAAGTGACCATCAATCTCACCTCCAAGGTCCTCTCTCTCTCTCCCTCTTTTTGTCTCTCTGTATATTTGTTTGTGTGTATCTCTTTCTGCCTCTGTTTCTCTATCTCTTTGTCTCTCTTTCTCTCTCCCTTTTTCTCCCTGCAGTACCTCATGCCTGGATAGTACTTACTTTTTCTCTTTCCCTATATAATTCATTATTAATTTTCAACACTTATTCAAAACCACCTCATTGAAGGAATCTTATTGTCCCTTTAGCCTTTAGTGTGACTGAGATGCCCTATTCTCTCTTTAAAAATATGTCCTAAGCTTTGCATAATGGTCCACGTCTTATTCATCTTTGTATCCCTTTCTTCTAGCAAAGTACCTGGGATATATAAGTAAATATTGGTTAAAAATCAATAAATATTGATGGAAATAAAACACTTATTTAGTGCAGATACTGAGTGATAACAACTTCAAGGTCTAACACTATCTCCTCCTGTGTTTCTGAAACTGTTTTAAGATATAATACTACAATAGATCCTCTTCATTTTTCTTATGTTAAAGTTCATGTATATTTGAAAAGTAAGGAAAAGTTTTTTGTCAGATTTTGGTTTTCCCAGGTTTAGCTTAGTAATCAAGGCTTTAAAGTCTTAAGCATGCATTCAACCACATAGAAAAGTAATGGAATCCCCAGACCCACATATACATTCATTTAGTTTAACTAGGTATGACCTCTTTATAAAATATTTTTGTTCATAGTTTTTAAAAAGTGCTTTGTAATTTTTCCTCAGTTACAACTATGGTTTACTCATCATGGTAATATCAAAATGCATGGAAATTTACAAGACAAGGAAACACATTTGGCCACAATTGCTATTCTTAAAATTTGGTCTATGAGATGACAGGATTTTCTGTAGTTTTTCTTTACAAAAATATCATAATTTAAATGATGTCTTACTGTCCATTTTTGTTTTTCCTTAGAAATATAAGAAGTTAATTTTTCATGTCAATAACATTTGCCTCTAATGCTATTTTGAACTTCTGCTTTCATTATGTTATTGCGAGAATATAATCCTTTATTGCTCATCATTAAAACTGTTTCCAAAATTATAACAAAAGTGTATAATACACATCTTTGAAATGTTATGTCATTAGCTATTATTTTTGTGATTGGGTACAGACAAAGATATATTGATTATTCAACCATAGAGATACATCTGATTATTTTCTGTTTATATGGATATATCTCTTAGAATGCTGGTAATAAAGGGCCAAAATGATTCATGTCTTCTAACTCTGTAGCTGAAATGAAAATCATGCATTTTTATAGACTTATGGTGCTGATTTTGCAGGTGACTCATTTATCTGGGATTGGAAATTCATGTACCTTTATGCTTGTTAATGTTGTACTGGCAAAATGGAATGAATAATATTTGGCTCCATCCTTTGTGTGAATAGAGGAAAGTGTATTTGGGCACCTAGAGGAACAGTGTGATATACACTTTCATGCAGTTTGTTATTTTCTCCTTTTGTACATTGCTCTTCCTTATCATGATTTTCTTTGGTATTGTTAGCTCCTTTATCAGTCTCTCTTTTCATGAACAAATGATGACTCAAAGGTACGATTTCCTTTTTTACAAGGTAATATTTTGTGCTACACAGGAACATGGAACAAATATATTTCTAAATTACATTTCTAAACAAACTATTGTTTCAAAGTCAACCTTAAAATATGGGAAATATCTGAAGTGGAGGAAAAGATGAAACAGATGAATTAAATGAGATGTGGCCTCTACAGGGGGCATTTTCTTCACACTGGTCCCAGAAACCTCAATGAAATCACTACATAATTTACACATGCTCACAAATAATCCATTTCAATCTTTTTCTTTATGAAGCCAGGTTTCTAGTGCATTAATCAAGCAATCTTTGTGACCTATGTCCAGCATGAGATAGGGGAATATGATTTAAGTTTTTAAAAAAATGACTTCATGCCTTGTGGTTAATTGAATATTTACCAGTTTCTTTATTGAGACCTAAAGGACATTAGAAAAAATGCATATCCTTTGATCATTCACTAATGCACCATGCTATGTGCCCATTGAGATAATTTCAGCATTCAAAAATTGGCTTATGAGAATGGAAGAAGCTTGAGAGGACAGCCTGAGTATATTTTGAAAATTGTTTGTACCATTCTGGCTAAATTGTGTTACATAATTCTTACCTTTGATATAATTGGGCACTGGTATCACTATCACCACTCCGTTTTTATTACTGGAAAAAAAATCATCAAGGGAGATAAAAGGGTAGCATTTTATGCCTTGAATGATTCAGATTCTGCACAAGAAAACACTAGGTTTTGATCTAGAATTCTACCATCCCATCATCCTGCATTCCAAGCTTCATAAGTAACTTAAAGAAGTAAAGAACATATTTCCTTTCAATGATGGATGAGCATCTTTCATTAGTCAGGTTAGGAGTCTATAAACTAGGATTAGCCTTGAGGTGACCATGATCATCCCTATCTTCTCAGAGATCATCCATCATCAATGAAAACAGAGTTCAGTGCTTTTTTCTAATACAGTGGACTGGTCTCCCAGTGTGAATATCTGGAATTCTTATCAAGGTCTGCATAATGACCAGTATTTGAGCATAACTGGTGTGTTAGTGAATTCAGCTGAGAGAGGGAGTTTGCCTTTCAGCTTTTGCCATCTGAAGCCTTGACATTACTGAGTTCTCTTCTGTTAAGTATTATTGTCTACACAGAAAAATGTCCATGGGATGGACAAGTGGCTCTACTAAACTGAGAACTTTACAAAGATCATGGATGTATTTCTTGGTGTGAAATTATATAGATTGTGCAGCACCATAGAATAGCTCAGTATTTTCTGATTTCAGTGATACACATTCATGAGGAAAGGTAGGTTTCACAAAAAGGCATAGACTTTGTGTTCTTTGTATATTACCAGCAAAGAATATGCTGGTGATGTTGTGAAGAATATTTCAATTAATCTCAAAAAAGTGTTGAGAGAATCATTATAGCACAGACTTACAGGTGGAAAGTTGATATTCAAAGGATGAATTGACATGCAAAGGTGGTGGTAGAGATTGAAAAGTATTGTGGCCACTTCATGTGTTTTTCTAAGATTTGCTTCACAAACATTGTTTATACACCAAGATCTCACCAATAGGCATGTGTTGAATGTTTCTTCCATTAAACAGGTGGGGAGAACAATTGGACGTGGTGGAACAGGTGTAAAATTCCACAGGGACAGTTGCTGGCTTGCCCATGTTTAAGCTGAACTGAAGGAATCCTGTTCTTCACGCTTCTCTTGGTTTCCAGGTGCCTTCTACTTGGATCATCACTGGGGAGCTTATCATAGTTTGGTGTGATGCAGCAGATCATGTCACTCACTATATAAGCCTTTTCCCTACCAGGCCTACTCATAATCTCATTCATTTTTCCCTCAGAGTTCCTGGGTCTTTACTGAAAGTTTAGAGTGCATCAATAATGACAAGTGAAAATAAGCAGAAATGCCACTTCTAGAGGATGTCCCACTATTTTTTCCTCTGCACCCTTTAAAATCTGAGAATTTATCATAAAGCAGGTACTAGATATTTTACATTCATAGAGGCATGATACAGTACTCTCCTACATCAATAATACTCGATTCAGTTTTGGTCTGAAATTTATTTTGTCTGCAAATAAGATTGCTACCCCTGTTTTTTTCTGGGCTCCTGTCACATGGAGAATTGTTTTCTATCTTTTCACTTTCAGTCTATGATACATAGTAGGGACTGTGCTTTATCAGAGCTACATTTAATGATATTACTCTAGAATTTTCTCTTTCCAGATGATGATTAAGAGGCTAATAGAAAAAATGGTGCCAGGTACCACAGCAGCAACAGAACATTGCTGTTGTCTGGATATTATTCTTTTCTTTGGCTTTTTTTTTAATGGAATGTACTGAATGTCTATAATTTTGTTCAGATGACTGCAGAACCTGGAAAAGCTGTTGCTGCTATCGATGCATAACATACTATTATTAGTCTATATATATATATCATACACACACACATATATATATATAAATTTGGGGAAATGTTGAGTTGGCATTGTACGGAAATGGACAACAATATTGGTCTAGAAATGTTAATTTATTTTATTTTTATTTTTATTTTTTCCATGTGTAGAGGGGTAACACATCATACTAAATATGTAAGGTCATATCTACGTGGGTTTGATTACAGAAACTAATAAAGTATTCTCTAAATAGCGAAAAAAGAATACGATAAGACTATAAGAGTGAGAAGCAATTTAAATATGTTCAGGGACCATTTTCATCTCCAGAACATTGGTCTAGAAATGTTGATTTATTTTTAATTTTATTTTTATTTTTTCCATGTGTACAGGGGTAACACATCATACTAAATATGTAAGATCATATCTACGTGGGTTTGATTACAGAAACTAATAAAGTATTCTCTAAATAGCGAAAAAAGACTAAGATAAAACTATAAGAGCGAGAAGCAATTTAAATATGTTCAGGGACCATTTTCATCTCCAGAATTAAGGATTATTTTGATGTTACATCATTGCCTTTTCTCTTTTACTTTCCTTTTTAGTTTTATTTTAGGATTCCCTATTTTTAATGTTCATACAGAGATTTCTTTAACCTAAATACCGAATAGTTTCATTGGTGTGAAAAACTATAATAGTACACAGGATCCTAAAGAGACAATTAATAATGTGAAATAGGAAGTAAAGGGCTAAAGGTGTAAGGAAAGTGGGAATGGTGGGGGAAAGGTAATAAGGGAGAGGAAAAAATATGAGAAACTTAAAAAATGGAAGTAAAGTGTTTGTAAATGGGGAGGGGAGGAGGGGCTGCAGGGAGGGCAGGGACAAGGGGAAAAAATGAGAATCAAGACCTATTATGTAAAGGTACAGAATCCCAATGATGAATGTAATTGTATTGTATACCTAGATTGTACCAATAACCTCAATAAAAAGGAAAAATAATAATAATTAAAGGCAAAAACAAAACAACAACAACAACAAAAACAAACCTGAGAATGCTTTAGCGATATCAAGAGATTATTCAGTGCATTGCATTGGTTAAGCACTTCAACTTCTCAGTCAGGCAGATCTGAGTTTAAATGATGGCTCATTGGATATGTTTTGAACTTCTGTAATCTTGGCAAGTTGATTATCCTCCCTGAACTGGTCTTTTTAGGTGTTTTTAAACTTGTATAGTTATTTTAAAGCTCAATTGAAGTAGAGGTGTAATCACTTAGCACAGTGCCTGGTAATAATGATACTGATTTATATATTTATTTTTATGTAATAAGTTAAGTAATTCTAGAAAAAATCTTTATGGAAGCATTAAGTAAAAATAGGAGACAGTCATGGCTATCACTATTGCAACTATATACAGGTTCAAATGGCTACAAATGGAATCAGGAAGTGTAAGTTGATTTCACGCACTGACCCTTACAGTGTGATAGACCTGGGCTTAAAGCTTGGTCTAACAATTTATCTGTATGGGATCTTTTACCAAGGATTGAACTCACGACCTTGTGCTTGCTATTCAGTGGGCGGCATCACTGAGCTAAATCCCCGGCAATGTAACACATTTTTAAGACAGGGTCTTGCTTTGTTGCCCAGGTCAATCTTGAACTCATGTATTCATGTGATGCTCCTGCCTCAGCCTCCAGAGTTAGCATTGCCTACAAATGTGACACCATGTTTTCTTAACCATCTAAGCTGCAGCTTTCCCATATGTGTGTGAAGATAATTATAATTTGTGTAACACAGGATGTTCTAAGGACCTATCTAAATGATAGAGGCCCTACAAAAATTTAGTACAATGCCTGATCAATATTAAACATTGATGTGTCAAATATTGCAAGACAATAACAAATATAGTTGCTCTAGACTAATGAGAACAGCATTTTAATTTAAAGAAAATTTCTTGTATATCACTTTTACATTTTTATCTTAGTAGTACTGAAGTGAGCATCCATCCCCAGAATCATAGTAATCCAAATCTACCCTTAGAATTAGCATTCTAAATGGTATTTGTGATTTCACTATTTCTGTTTCCTGGCTCTTGTGATCATTTTTGGTGAATACTGGCCTAAAAATTTCCAAGGAAGTCCATCTTTTGGCATTTTTTATTAGTGTATGTTTGCAGTAAATGATTGCATTTATCTTGGGAGTTTTTTAATAGATATAACACATTTTTTTTTGTCCTCTTTCCCTCTTCTTCCTCCCTCCAACTCGTCTTCCTCTACTTATATGCAAAAGCTCTATTTCCATTTTTCTTTCAGCATTTAAAAAAATCTCTTCTCTTACTTCTTCCTTTCTCTAACTTTTGTTTCCCTTCCCATTTGAATAAGATCTCCTTACTTTCTAAAATCTACTTTTTATTTTGCTCCTTACTTATACTTTGATTTTCTAATGTAAAAGAAACAATGTGATATTTAAACTTGTGTAGGAGACAAAAAAATGAAAGCAAAAGATGCATTGTTCTTTGTTATACATGGAAGCATGATTATTCTTTCGGAATATACTTTTTTCAGACCAAGAAGTAGAATTACCATGAGAGCCTCACTCAGTTCCCGGTGGGAAGAGGGGTGATGTGGCCACCCCAGTGAGTGGGAGAGCAAAGGAAGCAGGGTGATGATCCTGGGAGTGCCATCCCTGTCAATGAGGCCCAGCTGGGTCTCATGAGACTCGAGCCTGTCACATGGAAACTGTGTCAGAGGCAGGGGTAGCCTTAGCAAACACCCTGTCAAACTTTCTTCTTTCCAGAGTGTGAAGTAAATCGCTCTCTGTACAGTTGAGAGTAGAGTAATCCCTACTTAAACTTCCTCTCTCAACAACTAGTTGAGTGCTGTTTCCCTTCTGTGAGGGCATATCTACTCCAGGCAGGTTAAAAGGAGTGACTTTATGAAGGAAGCATGGATTAATAAGAAAATTAAGATAGTGTAGGAAGCAGGGAACTTTCCTTAACTTCTCTAAATTCTAATTGTCTCAAGTGTGCTGGGTTAAAACAATTAAATTAGATAATGTCTCCATTGCATCATTTAGATAGTGATCAAAGTTAACAAATATGGAGTGTATGTCAGGGCCCACACAGTACTCTAATTGCTGTCTTACATAAATATCTCATGTAGTTTTTCTATCAATTTACACATTATAGATAGAGTTATTGATGTTTAAGAAACAAAATATATTGGCCAGAGTCCACACTTGATAAATGAGAGTGAGATTTTATGTATATTCTGACTCTAAAACCCACATACATCATTTCTATGAAATTTTTGCCTCCTTAATGAATGCTCAAGATCACCCTCATCATAGGTGTCATTGGGCAAGGTCTGAGGACATCTCTTTAAAGAGGGGATGGGGCTTCAACTCATCCCAGGCAGGTTCCTGACATACTTTCAGAAAAGTGTTTCAATGGGAAAAAAATGAGAACCAAGACCTGTCATGTAAAAGTACAAGAGCCCAATGATGAATGTAACTGTTCTGTATACCTAAATGTACCAATAAACTCAATGAGGAAAAAAAAAGGGGTTTGAGGATGCACCAGTGAGAGGTGTAGGCTGATTTATTAGAATTAGAAGGTAAGAGGAAATAGGGAATAATTTCAGCTTGAGGAGCTGAAGAAGGCAGAATTCTGATGGAGATGATCAGACTGGCCCATCAAAAAGAAAGACACTGGGTTTTATGAATTTGGTGGGCTGTCTGGGTCTGGTTGATCATAATCTCAGTTCTGGCTTTGTATAATTGCTTAGAAGAAATCCCTGTTGCTTAATCCATTCTCTATGAGGAAGTTTCTGTTTGGGGCAGTCTAAATTTCGTGGAATCGCAGGTTATTGCAGCAATGAGTAATGACTTCTGTGTGCTCATTGGTAGTGGAATGCTTCTGTAAGTCTCTTATTGTGGTGTCTGAGTCTTGAAAGAGGATGAGATAAGTTATATAAATATAATTAATTAATGTAATTAATTCTCAGAAATGGATGGAAATGGAAAGCAATGTGGGCTGATGGAAATTCTGCATCATCGCTCTCTCACATCATTTATTTACCTACACACTGTGCTGGAGAATAGGTATGTGTACAAGGTTGTGTCTCCTTGTAATAAAACACGAATGAGCTTGCAGAAACTTCTCAGGACCACTGGGTGTTTACATCTTGAGGCAAGCTTCAGAATTGTCCTTTGAACAGGTGTTACATCTGAGTCATGGGAAATTATATGAAGGTACTGAATTCACTGAGGCCTGTGGGCATCCTCAAGAGGCAAATAGAAACTTTAGCATCAGAGTCAAGGGCCTAATTCCAGCTTCCCTTCTGGACTCAAATTATCAGACCAAGAAAGACATGGCTTGTGTTTTACATTGAGGTAGCTAATATTTTGGGTGCTGCTGTGTTTTGTTTGTTCATTTGTTCACTCACTCATTCCTTTCTTTAGCACCCATTGAGATTCTATCGTATAACGAACGACACTGCTGGGTGTTGAGCTTACACCACTGAACCAGGCATAGAGTCAGTGCTTGTATAAAGAGATAACACTTGAGATGCAATGATTTGCCACCATTTTTTATGTTGTGGCTGATAAATGTACAATGTAACACATAATTGTTATTACCACTGCTCTACCTCTTTTCATAATCAGAGTTGCTCTAGTGTGTGCTACAACACTCTGAGCAAGGGGAGATGACAAATTAACAGACACACTCCATCTACTATCAGCCAACTTCTTACATAAACCATCTAGTTTTAGAGGCCCATATTTTTGAACCAGTGAAACTACTTAGCTCTTTTATTTTCCTAGGGCAGCCAATTTGGTCAAATATCTCATCTAGTCTCTGAAAGAAGAATCGGAACTCCCATTCCTAGAAGCACAAACACTGCGCAGGCTACATTTGGCATCCACAGCCCTCATGGAGACCACATGAACAGTAGAAGAAAAAAAGCTCTGAAATCAGACGGGTGAATATATGCATCCTGGTCTGCTAACTAACAAATGATGAAGCTTCATTATTACGTATACATCCCCTGTCCTTTCTTCTGTGAAGGAGAAAACAATGTCTTCCTTCTAAACCACTCTGGGAGGATTAAATGAAGTATTGCATATGAAGTTCTGGGCATTCAATAAATGTCTGTTTTCCATACCTCAAACAATTGTCATTTCACATCAGGCTGTTGTTGTTGTTGTTGTTGTGAGGTAGGAAACCATGTTTGACAAGATGTGACTTCTAGTATGCAATCCTCCTGAACAGGGTTACACTTATTTTCCAGCCTCATGTATAGACAGCAGGTGGTTAGCCCTGTCCAGTATATTCTATAGACCTAATTTTGTATAACAGGCTGGAAATTCTTGAAGTATTGGGTCATGGCCAATTTGTTCTTATACGCCTTGCCTCTATCTCAGTTCGGGCATCCACAATCATGTAGACATTTACTAAATGCATGTTCAATTAATAAATATCTCAATCACAGATTACTACAGCTATATGCCAAGCCCTTCGGTGAATTTGTCCTTATGAGGACATTTGAATCTCCTCCCTGTCAGATTAGACTTTCTCTCTTGTATTGCCTTCATTTCTGAGCTATTACATTTAAAAATAACAATTTAAAAAGGCTTTGTATTAAAATTGTCATTTAAAACCCCTTGACTGTCTTGGGTTATAGTCATTTTATTATATAGCTAAAAGTGATACTATGAAATCTTGCAGATTACAAGGAAAACTCATAAGGCTAATATTTTATTACAAAATCAGATTTACCAATATTGGAACAGAGCTTATGTCAGAAGACATTCTTTAATGAGAAGGTAATTTTAAGTGGAATGCCTGCATTATTTGTTTACTCAGATCTAAATATGCAACTATTACTTCATGTTTCAGTCATATTAAATCCTTGCTATAAAGTGTCCTATTTGAACTGTGTATTTTTTATTTAGTCAATTCCAAGTGTGGGAAATCAGCATTATTCCATTATTCACATGTGAGGTCTGAGAAAACTAAGTCAAATTAAAAGGAACGTAAGTCAGAGACTCCTGTAAATGCAAACAACTCTAATTGTTATTAACTAAGGTAAAGGCCCGTGGAAATCAGTGCAAAGTCTGAATACTTGTTATTAAAATATGGTATTTGTATTCACAATTATATAAATTTACTCAAAATGCTTCCTTGATTTATTCTACATTAGAAATTATTTGATAATCAGAAAGAGGGATTTAAAGTAATTTTTATGGAACAATTATCCTATAAGTAGATCGAAGTAGTCATTATATGAAGAAGATAAGCTACAGAGTCCCCTTCCCATATTATAGAAACTAGCAATGGGGAGAAATAATTGATTAACAATGATAATAGACATCGTAATGACAATGGGAGAGTATTATGGTGGTTGTTATGGTTCAATGCATCCCCTAAGTTGGCATGTTAGAGACTTAATGTCCAATGCAAGAATATCAGAAGGTGGGCCATAATAATGAATGGTTTAGTTATCTGAATACTGGGCATTATAGAAGCAAGTTAAGGCCCCTCTTGCTGTCATGTTCTTTCCTTCCCATCCCATTACCTCTGCTAAGGAATAATGTAGCACGGAAGCTGTTAAGAGAGACTTGCACCATGCTCTTTGACTTTTAGCCTTCAGAACGGTGAGCCAAATGCATTTCTGTTTCCTATAAGTTACAAAGTATCAAGTGTTCTGTTGTACCAACACAAAATGGGCTAAGACAGTAGTCTTAGGGCAGACACATGACTTTAGCCTTGTTTAACCTTGCTTCCTTGGTGTGAAGTTCCTGAGGGTCGACCACGCACCAAAGTATAAAAGGAAGGCAACCGTGCAAAAATGGCTTTTCCTTCTTTCTCCAAGCCCAGACCAGAGCTTACTATCTTGCTGTTATTTGGAAACCATCCAGGACAATAGCCAGGTACAGAAAGTAGTGCTAGAGACAGATCAAAGAGAGAAACCCTCATCAGTGCCTAGAGATGAACTGGCCTGCCCCTGCCCCCTCTCTTGGCCATGGCACCCGGGGGATGGGGTGATGGTGATGATAACGGTGGCGTAGGGAGACACACATGTACAGAAACAAAAGGAGAAAGAGATATAAAGACAGAGAGTGGAACAGCAGGAACGAGGATGTGAGCAAACACACCCAGGAAAAAATAAAAAAGAGAAAGAGAGCAAACTAAGTATGATGATTTTAAAATGACTGAACTCAGTAGCCTAGTACCAAAAAGATGTTATTAAACTTGATTTCACTACAGTGAGTATTCTCAGTTCAGGGATGCAGTAAAGGAAGAACCACACAAAGTTCTGCCTAAAGGTCAATACCCGATCCTTTCACATATATTACATGCCAGTATTTGGTGAGTATTATCATTTGCTCCATTTATAGACGAGTAAAATGAATTTTAAAGTATTTAGGAAAATTATATCGAATAAATAAATTATGACGATTCTAGTATAAGTTCATCTAACAAAAATGCTTCCAAATCATACTTGGCAATAATTCCAGTTCCACCAATCATTCATTGTGTGGCCTCCAGCAAACCAGACACTGAATAAACACTTGTTAAATGAATAAATGTCAAGATGAAAGTATCTGGTTTCTCAATTGAAGATAGATAATTAACCCTATCTGTTAGTGCTTCTCTAAAGATTAAATGACAAAGTTAATTGAGGGATACTGGGTAATCTTTGAGTTGATTGTGACCACTCTGGCATTCTTGCAAATGGATACTTTTAAAGTGATTGCAGTGCAAGCACTTAGTTCCCTAAGGAAATAAGAAAAATACTCAATGTCTTGTGCACATAACTACCACCTGTCTGATATAAAATATCATTTCATAAATGAATAATCACACATGCAAAAATAACTAAAGAACCAACTAATTATTGCTTCCTTTGTAAATACAACCTACCAAGCAGTAATCCTCAGATAAAAGAACAAAACAAATGTGATTTCCAGATGAAACACCACAGATTCTCTGAATTGCTCAGCAGATCATGTCAATTTAAGCAAATCTCAGGGTGTTTGGTCAGTATCCACCTAGTTCAAACCCTTTCACAGTAAGACTTGGTTCTTCTACAAAAAGATCACTTTCTACAGTATTTAAGTTATGAATGAATTTGTACAACTTCAGCAGTACCATTACAAATATTTATGGTGCCATCAAGGCTTACCTAAATAATCACACCCAGGACTCTGTACAGATATTCTGTATGTCAAACTCTACATCACCTTCTACATCTTCATTTTTAGAAGGAGGGCAATACTCCACCTTTTCTTCCTTCCATCTACCCCACAGAAATGTTACAAACTACCTAGTATTTTCCAGTTCTCACTCTCTTAGCAAACTAAAGATATATATTGGTTCTAAGAAGATTTTGATTTCAACTAAAATATTCTCTTTTTCATTTATCATCTTTTAGCTTCTTTTAAAGACCTACTTCATACTTCATTTTTTTCTTACCTCAGCTCCACAAGACACCTCCATTTTCACAGCTTAATTCTGAGGAAACATGGAAAAATTAACACATTTTATTTGGATCCAACTGATAACAGCGCCAACAGAATTTAACTTAAGGTGTTAATCTGGTCTTCACTCCTTTTTAAAATCAGCATCATTATTCATTTATGTCATCCAAGGTGGGAGCACCACCTTTGAGAGCACATTTAGTCTGTAGACTTGATAAGAAAACTTTACAAAGTGCAATACTGATTCCCATATTTTATTCATGATTTTTACATTCCTGGTTATTACTTTAGAAACCTTCCATTCGGGGCAGCATGTTAATATATAGGATAAACTTGTCAGCTAATGGCATAAAAAAATCTATACAGATAGATTCAAAAAGCCTAAAATTATGTGAGGGGAAGGTGTTCAAATTACATTTCTAAAATATGAAAAGTAGGTATCAGAATTAAAGTCACTTTAAACATGCTAGTTCATAACCTTACTCTGGTAACATTTCAGAAGGATGGATATTAATTCAATTTATTAAGATAATTGCATCATTCTTGCATATAAAACATTGAAGTGTAATTGCTAGACTAGAAGACCTATATTAGACTGAGACATGCCAGTAATTATCAGTGTACCCTTAGTTAATTTAATTAATTTCTTGGGGTCTTGAAATTCAGATGATGATTTGCATAAACTGAATAGAGATGCTCAACAAGTACTGCTGAAAGAGTATGTGTTAGAATTTAAAAGCTACCATGCTGCAAAATTTCTATTCGGCAATTACCCAAACTTGTATAATCTGTTTTTATTTTCACTTTCTTCCTATTTTCATTCTTTACTTCAAATCACCATCATCTTCCTCAAAAGATTTTTTAAAATATTATTTACAAGTTTTCATTCAAACTGCCCCTGACATTGCTCCTGTATTATATCGTTTTCAAAACACCATGAGAATGATCTTTCGGAAACACACACCTGAATGTTCATGTTCATCTCTGAGGTTTATCTGTCGCCCTTCCTAGAAAGTGAAGTGGTTTTTTTTTGCATAGATTAAAATGAGCTCTAGTTTATCTTTCTAACTTTAGAAGCTTCACTTCTTCTTTCCTCTTTGAATATTTTGGCTTCTAGCACATCTTAGGGTGTGTGCTTTTGCCTCTGGATCTTTGCACAAAGACATTTCTTTCGCTTGAGACTAGTATCTACTCCATGACAACTGGTTCTTCTACTCATTCTTCAAGTTGTGTTATGCAAGCTATTTTCGCTATCAGTCTATTGGTGATAGCCTGAATGTGGTGCTTGGTCTCCCAGCTTGGTGTACCTTATGACAAGCTGTTCCTCACCCATTTCAGCAGTTTTTACACTGTATTATAACCATCTGTTTCTTTGTCTATAATTGTTCCTAGGCTGTGAGTTCTACTGAGAGACAGTAAATACACCTGCCTTCATTACTGTTAGATCGCCAGTTCCTAGCAAAGTTCCTGGTTAATATAAATACACACATACATGTGTAACTTGCTGAATTGATTGATACATAGGCTAATTAGAGTATGATGTTAGGATATTCATTCTTGCTATGGAGCACAAATATCCATTTTTTTCTATGTACTGTTTTAATTTGTACACCTCTCTGATATAAAATTCATTTTATACATACACAGAGAAATTAATAATGTATTTTAGGGTACACATATGCACTTCATTCAATAGGAAGAAAGGAGAAATATTTAAGTATTCAGAAATCATAACAAATGGTTTCTTTTCTACTATTTATCATGCAAGCACACAACTAAAAGTTATGTGTCCTTGATTGTCTTCACATAAATTTAATAAATTATATTAATAAGCTCTCTAGAGTGTCTAGTGGCAAAACATTTCTAGTAATGAACTAGAGGCAGTAGCTTCTATGAAGAAAGACATAGAAAAAATAAGCTGACATTAAGCCAAAACTTAATTCTCTTTTTTTTAGTAAGTTAAAAGAAGAAACTAAAAGACAATTGTTGAAGATGACACATGCCGATTATTTAATAGGTTCATTACATGGTGTAGAAATCCAAGTGATAATGGGTATGAAGTAATATTTAAATTTTATTTTATTTCAGTATTGTAAACTGAGTTTTCTTTCCATAGACACATCCAGAATAGTTGGTTGTATGCATTAATATTTTGAAAATAGTATCAAAAATGTTGGCTAAATTGGATGTAGGAATCATATAAAGAAATCAATCAAAGATTTTTATAATTTCTGGCCTGAATAACTAGACAGATGGCATTCTTAACAAGGAGAGAGAAGAGTGAAGATGAAATGCATTTTGGGAGGAGTAAAGATCAGAAAAAATCAGCTGAAGACATATTCAGTTTGATATTTTTATTAGATATACAAGTGGAGATTAAAGTGGGTAGAAGATAGATGGATCTGGAATTTGGGAAAGAAGTCCGTACTGGAGGCATAAGTTTGGTATTCATTGAATGCAATTAGTATTTGAGGCTCTAAGACTAGGTAAGATTAGCAAGCCAGTGAACATGGATACAGAAGGGAAGAGGAACAGCAACTGACCCGTGGAACATCATTGGTGACTTTGAGAAGAATGAGAGAGAGCAGGGCAAGATTATGAGCGGAATGACTCTGAGGGAGATTGGGGGAAGGAATTGCAGCCTGTGTAAACATTTCCTAAAATCTATACATCACACATTTAAGAAAGTTTCTGAGCCTGTTCAGGATGACCCTTTTATTATTCCTGACCACTTTTCCCTCAAAAACAAAAAACTACTCATCACGAAAAAACAAGGTTCTTGCATAGCTGTAAAGAAATATATGGACTTTTGTGATTGCTAAGAGTACTGCAACTCACCTGCAAACTTGCTGATTATGAGATCTTATTTTATTTTATTTGATTATTTTTTTCTATTATTGAGTTTATTAGTACATTTTAGGTATACAGTACAATTACGTTCAATATTGGGATCTTGTACCTTTACATGACAGGTCTTGGTTCTCATTTTTTCCCCTTGTTTGTGCCCTCCCTTCATCCCCTCTTACCCTCCCCATTTACAAACACTTTATTTCCAATTTTTCATTTTCTCATATTTCTTTTTCCTATTACCTTTTCCCTCCCTTCCCATTTTCCTTACACCTTAGCCCTTTTCTTCTTATTTCACATGGTCAATTATCTCACTAGGCTCTTAAGTACTATTATAGTTTTTCACACCAGTGAAACTATTTGGTATTTACACATGTGCGACTTATTTATTTCACTTAGGACTATATCCTCAATATGTATGCAATTAGTATTTGAAGCCATTTTCCTATGAATGAATCTAATTTCTCATTCTTTATGGCTGAGTAGTATTCCATTCTATAGAAAAAAAACCCCACATCTTCTTTATGCAGTTTATGACTGATGGGCAAATGGGCTGTTTCCAAGTTTTAGCTATTACAAACTGTGCTGTTATAAACATGGGTGTGCTTATATCACTGTGGTTTGATTCTTTTAATTCTTTTGGAAAGATACCCAGCAGAGGGATGGTGGGTCAAATGGAACCTCTAGTCCCAGCTCTTTGAGGTATCTCCATATTGATTTCTATAGTGGTTGCTCCAGTCTGCACCCCCACCAACAATGGAGAAGGGTTCCTTTATCCCCACAATCCCACCAACATTTGTTATTGATTGATTTCTTGATAGCGGCTTTTCTTAGTGGGGTGAGGTGGAATCTCAGTGTTGTTTTCATCTGCATCTCTCAAATAACCAGTGATATGGAACATTTTTTCATATATTTACTTGCTGCTTTTACTTCTTTGTCTGAGAAATGTCTGTTCATTTGAGCTGTCCATTTTTGAATTGGGTCTTTATATTGGGGGGGCCGATTGTTTTAAATTCTTTATATATTCTAGATAATAGTCCTTTGAGGAGCAGCTGGTAAAATTTTTTCCTACATTGTAGGTTGACTCTTAGTTCTGTTGATGGTTTCTTTTGCAGTGCAGAAGCTTTTTAATAAGATGAGATCCCACTTATTGATTCTTTCTGCTAATTCCCATGCTACTGAGGATTTGTTCATAAAGTCTTTTCCTATGCCAATGTCTTTAAGAGTTCTGTCTAACTTATGTTCCACCAAGTTTAGTGTTTCTGTTTTAATATTTAGATCTTTAATCCACTTGGATTTTAATTTAGTGCATGGTGAAAGGTAAGGGTCTAGTTTTAATCTTTGGCAGGTTGAGATCCATTTTTCCAACACCATTTATTAAAGAGGCTATCTTTCCTCCAGTGGGGATGGTCAGCTCCTTTGTCAAAGATGAGGTAGCTGAGTACACCTGGAGTTGTTTTTGTACCTTCCAGTCTGTTCCACTGATCCTTGGGTCTGTTTCTTTACCAATACTATTCTGGTTTTATCACAGTGGCTTTGTACTATAGTTTCAAATTGGGATTTGTTATACCCGCTGCCATGTGTCTGTTGCCTAGGATGGCCTTTGCTATTCTAGGTCTCTTCTGATTCCAAATAAATTTTTGTATTCTTTTTTCTAGTTCTGTGAACTATAGTGTTGGAATTTCCTTTGGCATTGCATTGAATCTGTATAGCAGTTTTGGTAGTATGGCCATTTTCACTATATTGATTCTTCCTACCCAGGAGCAGGGGATATCTTTCCATTTTTTAATATCCACTTGGATCTCCTTTTTCAGAATGCTGTCATTTTCAGTGTAGTGGTCTTTTGCTTCTTTTGTTAGATTGATTCCTAGATACATTTTTTTGGATGCTATTGTGAAATGAATTGTTTCCCTAATTTCTCTCTCAGTGAGTCTGTTGTGTACAACATGGCTATTGATGTTTGGGTGTTGACCTTGTATCCAGCTACTCTGTTAAAAGAGTAAATTAAGTCTAGAAGTCTTTTGGTAGAGTTTTTGGGTCTTCAATGTAGAGTATCATATTTTCAGCAAATAATGACAATTTAACTTCTTCCTTTCCTATCTTTATTGCTTTAATTTCTTTCTATTGTCTAATTGCTATGGCTAATGTTTCCAGAACTATATCAAAGAGGAGTGGTGATAGTGGGCATCCTTGTTTTACTCCTGATTTTAACATGAAGGTTTTCTGTTTTGGCCATTTAATATGATGCTGGCTGTTGGTTTTTCATAGATAGCCTTTATTAAATTGAGATATAGACCATCTATTCCAATTTTTTGCAGAGTTTTTTTTATCATGAATGGGTGTTGAATTTTGTCAAATGCTTTTTCTGCATCTATTGAGAGGATCATATGATTTTTGTCCTTGACTCTGTTAATATAGTGTATTACATTTATTGACTTATGTATGTTGAACCATCCTTGCATCCCCGGAATAAATCCGACTTGATAATTCTCTGTATTCTGTTTGCTAGTATCTTATTAAGGATTTTTGCATCTATATTCATTAAGGAGATTGGCCTATAGTGCTCTTTTTTAGTGCGTCTTTCCCTGGTTTGGGAATCAAAGTGATACTTGCTTCTAGGAATTAGTTTGGAAGTATAGCTTCCCTTTCAATTTCATTGAAAAGTTTGAAGAGTAATGGCAGTAGTTCTTCTCTAAATGCCTTGTAAAATTCAGCAGTGAATCCATCAGTACCTGGGCTTTTCTTTGTTGGTAAATTTTTAATTACATTTTCAATTTCATTGATTATAATTGGGGTGTTTAAAATATTTTTATCTTCTTTGTTCAACTTTGGTAATTCATAAGTATCTAGAAATGTGTCCATTTCTTCTGTGTTTTCTATTTTCTTAGAGTACAGGTTCTCAGAGTAGTATTGATTATCCTCTAGATTTCTGTTGGATCTGTTGTGACTTCACTTTTTTCATTCCCAATTGCATAGATCTGAGCCTTTTCTTTCTTTTTTTTGACAAGGTTAGCTAAGGGTTTAACAATTTTATTTATTCTTTCAAAAAACCAACTCTTTGATTCATTAATTTTTTGTATTATTTTCTTAGTTTCTATTGCCTTGATTTCTGCTCTTATCTTTATAATTTCCTCTCTTGTTCAGGCCCTCCTGGCACTGGAGAGATGGCGGCAGCCCAGTGGCGGAAGGCATGGCTATCCTTCCAGCAGTCTGGGCCCAGGCAGCCCTCCTGGTGCTCCAGATCTTATTTTAAATAGAATATGCCATGAGTGTATCAGCAGAAAAAAATACCAAGTGTCCTATAAAGATTATAGATCTCTCACTTTCCCCAGTTTATTTACATTGAAATGAACTACTTTGTTTTGACAACTGTGTTTTTATTAGTTCATGAATTTCAATGCGCCATACATCAAACAAAAGGCCATTCTTTGCTTCTTGCACCTGTAGAAGGTAATATGGATCTTACAGGAATGGAAAGCCACTGTGAGATTTCATTAGGTATTTTAGCAAGTCTGAAATAAGAATACTTTTTATTTTGATAGCTAATCTTGTGTGTCATGATCACAAAGTTCAAAGATTGCATCTGATCTGGAACTGGGACTTCCTTATGTTGGTTAGTATTATGGGCAACATAGCTCTACTTTGCTACCCAGGGTGAATGGTCTGGAATTAGTCATTTACACTGTATAGAGTCCTCAGAACTCAGTAAATTCGTGAGCTCTTGTGAGTGTTAATGTGTTCTTTTTACTGTGTACCCAGTGTATTTAATAAGCTATCCTGATCATTCTTCTATTTCTTGCTACACTGGGAGCTTGGTTTCTTCATTCTTAAGAAAAGAAACTCTAGAAGAAAATAGAAATATTCAATTCTTTCTCTAAGTCTCACTCCTACCTTAATTAAGAGTCAAAGAAGTTTAGATGTCTGTATTAAAGACTTTATTACAAGAATTGATTTATCTTTTTATCAAGGATTATTTTTTGTAATGAAATTCATAATCAAAAGAGCATATGGGTACATATATCTGTCAGGACATATTATGTAAAGGGGAAACAGTTGCTGTGTAAAAATACTATCAAAATATATAAGAGGTACCAATTAGCTGTAACTCACCTGAAGCAAATATTAAAGCAAGACAAGAAGTTACCAGGTTGACAAGTGGCCTGTGGGAATACCTGACAATAGGACCAGCAGCTGGCATGAACCAAATCTTAGAGGTTCATTTGTATATTTGTGCTTGGGTGATATGTGGCTAGAATGTTTAAGGTTTAGGATGAATTTGTCGCAGTGAGACTCATTATTTTATTGCTAGATTAATATTGAATAAGATTCATCAGATTGAGACTGTATTGACACTTTTCATGAAATTTTATCTTTTCTCCTCAATTAACTATTAGACATTTCTTTAACAAGACACTAATCAATTCTGAATATCAATTAATAATAAATATAGTTTCCTGATTATTATAGATCAGATAGATGAAATGACATGATGTCTGAGACCTAAGAAGAAAGATTCTAATTGGCATATCCCATAAGGATGTCATTTTCTTTGTTCCCATGGCAGCTGGCATCTGCTACTCTATTTTGCTATTAAATTTCCTTCTCCTAGTATTGCTTCATTCCTATATGACCATGGCTATATTTATAATTGAAATAAAAATGCTGATGACCTCTTTTTGGTACTCTTAGTTCAGTTCCAATGAGTAAAACTTTAGATATGTTGATGTGTAAGTGAGATACCAGCTCTTTTCATGGACCAACTAGATAGAGCTCTTCTGCAGTAGGTTCTTTCAGTAGAACTGACAGTTTCTATGACTTGGGTCTGTCCCTAACATGCCCACAGTGAATCTTGTCTCCTTCATAATCAGTAAGCATGGAACTACAATTACAATTACAAGGCAGTAAAATTTTTATTTTTGAGAAAGGATCTTGCTATGTACCCCAGGCTGGCCTTGAACTCAGATATCTTCCTGACTTTGGCTTCTGAGTGCTGGGATGATAGGCATGCACCACCACTCCTGGCTAAATCAGTGAAACTTTTGTTTCAACTTCCTTCTTATCCTTTAGAGTGGTATTGAAGAAATCTTTGCCCAATCTTCCAAATTATCTTCCTGCCTCTCACCCCAATTTCTGAACTTCTTTTACTAAAATTCATATTTAAATTTATTAAAATGTGTTTAAATGTACTGACAAAACTAGTAATAAAAAAGGGAAGATATTTCCTGGGAATATATTATTTAAAAGAAAATATATTTTAGTTTTTATGTGGAAGCTAGTCAATGTGAGTGATATGGAATATGATTTATACCTCTGGTTTAACATTCACAGTATAATTATTACAGTTTCCTATGTTGATATTTACTCCACAGTGACTCTGAGAGTTTAATTGAATTTTTATGCATCTCAAACAGATGGTACAAGCTAACTCCCCAGCAATGTGGAAATGTTAGTCACACTAGTTTAGTGGAGAGAACCTCCTCCTTGTTCACCTCTGTGTTTCAGGGATATTGCTAATTTACCAATTGACTCCTGTAACCACAAACATTGGAATTCATCAGAGAGGCTGTGTGTTTAATTATAAGTGGCTTCCAAAAGAGTCATTTCAAAAAAGATACAAGCCAAAAGTATGATCTAAACTGCTTTAAAAGTTATAAAGGATAGAGAATGAAACTATGCTTTTCATTGTACTATGCGTTTTTAAAATTCAATTTCAATATGCCAAAAATTATTTTGCTCTTTCTTTTGATTAATGTCAAAGCATACTGTGTGTATTTTTGGTTTAATGAGTGAAATTTTGAGAGAAAACAGATGCCTGCATCATGAGGAACTAAAATAACATTGCTGTGAATTATAATATAACATACAAAACACTTAGAATTTACAGTAATTGCATACAAACTATAAATAGTGGAAAAGACTTAATCACGTTGACCTTGCTCAATCATAAATGACAAGGCTGCCTTAAACTTGTTCTAATTGTCTGCTCATTAAGGAACTTTCCTAATCCTTTTTACTCATGGGAATGTGTGAGAAGCTGAAATGATCCTTTGGCTTGTTGGATTTGATTTTGAAAAAATTTTCTTCATTTCTACTTTGCTCCTCCTTGTGGTCTCTGTGTTGGGTGCATTTGTGTCATACTACAGTCTGTGCTTTATTGATGCAGGTAATTCTCCAAGTGTGACTCAGGGGAGCTCCTCAGGCTGAAGGAGTACCTACCACACAGACAATTCCTCAGAGCTTTCCTTCTCTTAACACAGCACACATGGGAGTGCAAAATTTTGCAATAGAAATGTCCACTTCTGAGTAGGCAATTATGTGAATGATCCCTGCCCCCTGCTTATATTAAATAATGCCTTTGGCAAATAGGATATACAACTGATATGAGGACACCTAATTTAAAAAACAGAGTATCTGGGTTTAGGGGCATAATGTAATAATAAAAGGTTAGCAAAGTTCCTCTGTATTGCTTATAAGAAGAATAAATTTATAAAGGGAGAGCAAAATTTAAAAAAAGAATTGTGGATAAAATAAAGGTATTGGCTAAGTCTCTAGTCAAATGCTTGGAAAATCTGATCATCTCATGAGGAAGATAGGACTAAGATATGCCAGATTGGGATTTTTTCTTAAAATTATATGTACAGTGTTAACAAAACTATATGTGTATGTATACTAAACCCTAGACATTTCAAGATGGACTTAGATACACTAACACACTAACAGTGTGTATTTTTTGAGAGACATAAAACAAGAGGCATTTCAATATTTTTACTATCTTAAATAATCACTTAATGTGATTGTTAGAATTTCACCTAAACTTAAAAATACATAGGATATAAACCATATCCATGATTGTTTACGTATGGAACATACTTGTGTTTGTGTGTATAATTTGAATTGAATTTCTGTGTGCTCATTTCATTCCAACAACATAGACACTAGCAGTCAAAAACTATTTGTTCTGATTCCTACACCCATGCTCTGGGGGAGGAGTCACTAATAACTAATTATCAATCTACCCTTTGTTTTCAGCATGTAGCACACTATGGGGTGAACAGTAAAGAAAACAATGGCACAATTATCATAAAAGATTGCTGTTCTGGTGTTAATGGGTAGCATTTTTCATGCATGTGACTGGAGGATGAATAAATAATAGACACAGACATACTGTTTTTCACTCTCCATGACTCTGCTGTGAGCTTGCTACTCTTATCAGTAGAATAAATTTATAAGTACCTGGAACAGAAGCTGGAGAATGAACAATGAAAGCAAGATCCTTATTAGTTTTACCTTTTATTCCAGCATACTCATAAGGTTTGTCCTATAAAGGTTCCCTGGACTTATTACTAGCCACTGAAAAAACTTCTGGTTAACAGCAAAATTCATCAATAAGCACATGGAAAACAAATCAGCATAGCAATAAAGTTGAAAAATTGTCACAGACTGGTGGAGAGAACCTGCAAGGTGACTTTATAGTAAGACTGATAGTAAAATTGCCGGGGTGTGACTTGAATTTACACCATAAATGACTGTCATGGAGCCATAGTATGAATGCCAAATGACAGTGATATGATTGCTATGCAAAAACATATTTGTTTGCTGTGCAAAAACATATTTCCAGCTATAGACAAAAATACCAAGAGCTTTCAGAAGGAGAAACCACTGAGTCTTTGTCAGGTGCTTTTTCAGGGTTCCAGAAGTGTTCTTGTTCTTCATGGACTCACAGTGGATGAATAGACGATAAAATTCACCTTATCCTTGAAGGCTTCTGAGCATTTGATAAAGATGGGGAAAAAATAGTTAAAATTTTGCATACTATTTTATGTTCTAGGCATGGTGTCCTTGCTTTTAATACACTACTTTTTAAATTTTCGCATGCCTTCTATTAATGCTTTTGCATTACCTGACTTACTGACCACAAGTCCCAGTGAGTTCTGTAGAAAAACAGAGTTGTCTCATTGTTTAAGGAGTGAGTTCCTGTTATGGGTATACATTTAATTATTATAAGATTGGTAAGACAGACCTTCTAGATCTCCTTCTTGGTTCTTACATTTCACATAATTTCCCATTCCTGTATTTAATACTCTGAAAATATATATAATAATAATAGGAAAGATTTTTCAACTACTTATTATGTTTATGGCAGTATTCTATGTATGTATGTATATGTGCATCTAAATATTATCTGTGTATCATCAATGACTTTTAGCCAGAGACTACAGTAGTACCAGAAGATAGGAAAGTTTGGTTTATTAGTGTTGTTGAAAAGGAAAATATACATCATGGAGAACTTTGGGGCATCTCAGTAATAGCATACTACAAATAATCTAATAAAGGATATAGGATTTAATTGAGAGATTTTTGTTAAAGACTAAGGAGGAAGGAAGTTGCTTTATATTGGATGTTAGAAAAATCAGGGCAATTTTATGATCAAGTATCTCATTAAATCTTATCTATGGAGAATGTACATTGAATCTGGATAGAGCTGAAATCAGTGAAGAGGTGGCTGTCACTCAGCAAAAAATAAAGGTGTCTAGCACATTATGTCTGCACAGTAAGCTTTTAAAAAAACCTATTGATAGACAAAGTAAGGAGGTGGCTTTACTTTTACTTTATCATGGACTTAGAGTAATCTTTTTTGATGTTGGTGCTCTGTGAAATTTTTTATGTCGTGCTGTAGATAAATGTCCCAAATTGTGAACTAATCAATGAAATAGCTGGCATTGTAGCTCAGATAGCTCTGTAGTCATGCTATTTAATCACTGAACTTCCCTAACGGACAGTGAACCAACCCACTGAGTAATCCATTCCGGCATCCCAGTTAGCACAGGCCTTCTAGTAATGGTCTTCTACATTGTTGCCTCAGTGAGGAATGGTGTCAGGTACAGTTAGGAGGAAAGCACTGCTGTCAAGACAGAGTGGGATGGAGACAGATTTTTTGTGAAAGAGAAATTTAAAGAAATCTAAATGACAGTTTGGAGATATCACCCTGATCCACACTCTGATCTGTATGGGCTGAACAACTTATACAGTACAAGCAACAAAGATGCAGAGAGAGAGCTTGACAGTTCATCTTTGTAGCCCGCTAGGAAATGAGGATCTGGGCACAGAAGGAAAGATGTGGTCACTATGGCCATGTAAAAAAGAAAAATATGAAGACATCATGGAAAGAGGTATGGGAAGAAGAATGTAAGACTTGGAAGAGGAAAAGCAAGCCCTGGCACTTGCCTTACAACCTTAGGGTTCTAAGAGAAGGACAGTTCCCACATATGATGGTGCATCGCGGTGCCCACTTAACTAAGAAACACCTAGCTGACCTATTTAGCCTGGTTCTGGGTGTGTATGGTTGATGTACTGAAGGAAGAAGACCCACACCAGAGAATAAGCTTGTAGTCTAGATGGAATACAAAGGAAAGAAGAAGGATGTCTCACTTCTGCTTCCTTACAGGAACTCTGTATTCACCATTACCCTTGGATGTCTATCTTCAGGCTTCCAGCACAGATCCTTTGACTACCTGATGTGGACTCACACAGGATTCTGCAGTGAGCACTAGGCCTTCAATTGTTCCCTGGAGCCTTCACACCTCCAATATACCTTTTACATTCTTTGGAACCTGACTCTGCAGGCAGCCAGTGTAAGGCTACCTTGTAAATCGTTTGTGTATAATATATATATTAAATGAAATCTTTTTCACTAGTGAACCTTACCTGATACACCGTAGCACGGAAGCTGGGAAGAGAGGTGGTCCGGACACATTTTGCATTCTATAATTACTTTGCCCTGGGCATGTCTGCCCAGTAGAAGCTGAATGCTGTGATCCTCTACGGGATGTTTTTTTCTCCTAGAAACATGGCTGTATCTGCAGTCTGGCACAGCAGAAAGGGGTACTATGGATAGAAGAATAGAGAGAAGTCCCAAGTCTTCATGGAAGTAAACAGAAGAAAAGATAACAATACTGCATAAATGATGCATGTCTTCTTTATCTAAAATGCGAAACAAAGCAAAAACTTTTCTTTTGACGGGAAAACCTCCAATTTACCAATTAAATAAAATAGGAAGTCAAAAACAAGCAGAACGCTAAATAGGAAGAGAAAACAAAAAAGTGTCACCGAGCCCATGTTGATAACTTTGGCTCTATTTTGCTTTCAATCCATCTTTTCTTCATTCATTACATGTATCTTGAGAGTCAACTGAATCAGGCACGGTTCCAGGAGTGGGGACACAGTGATTTATGATACAGCCAGGATCTCTGCTGGTTGCAAAGTGGGCCCAAGACACTAGGTCATACTACTGATTCAAAGGCAGTAAGCTTCAGAATCTTTAACGCATTCTGAGAGCATATATGAATTTGAGTTTTAAGGTAATATATTTTCACAAATCAGGCTGCTGTGTGGTAGTCAGCTTATCTACTTGGAAGAGAAGTAATATGAGTTCTGAATTACCACCTTTCCATAGTGGGTCATTTGTGCTTCTTCTTCAGGAAACTCACAAAAGGCTGGCTCTCTAGGGCTCACCTTGGATTCCTGCATGACTAGGTGGATTGAATTCACATGTTCTCCTCCTTCTCTGGCGTTGCATTCTGCCTCCTTTGTTTATGATTTAGGAGCTGAAATCTCATTTGAGTCAATGCTTGATCAGGTGCACATTGGCGCGCAGTTGCTCGGTAAATGAAGATAGGAGATTGTCAGAGGAGAGCAACCTCTGAAGCCACGCGAATAGCACTTCCTGAATCCTGCTGCTGATCACTGCTCTCTCTCTCTTCTTTCTCTTGAACTCTCCCTGGGGAGGATAGATTAACTGACAGGTCCCAACCTTTCCCACCTGAATTGACTCTTCTAAATGGCCACATAAAGAAATTCCCCCAAGCTTCCAGAAATGGTCCATAATTCCAGACACAAAAGAGTATTCAAGGATTTTGTTTCCCAATCTGAAGAGAGTGGGGAGAAATCTTTGATACTATCACTCTTTCAGCTTTAATTTCTCATTAGAGAGACATTTCAAAAAGTCTGGAAAAAGCTTTTAATAGCCTGACATCTTGTGAATACAAGCCATTGTGCTACTAAAGTGTTCAGTCATGTCAGAAAACACAAGGTCTAGGTACATTTGTCCTGTTGATCCACTTTAGATATGTTTTTATTGTCTCGAAGAAACCTTTCATCACAAACCTCTTACCTTGCCTTCCACTGCCGAGTAGTTGGAGAGACATTAAAGTGTGGCTCATTTTCTGATAAAAATGAGTCATCTGGCTCATTTTAACTTGTCCTTTGTAAATTGACAGTTACCTATAAGATTGGTATGTGTGAAGTGCTGAAGGACACCACCTCCTTGAGTTTGAGTGTCAGGCATCTGAGAATGAACCTAAAGCCACAGTAAAACAAAGCCTGTTAAACACAGAGCAGAAAACTTCACTGCAACAAAAAGGACAGAGGAAAAAGAACAAAGCAAGTCGTAATAAAAATAATCAAAGGTAATTGTTGTTCTATATTTCAGGCAAAAATCTTCACAAATCATTTGTAATCCACACTGACAACTTGTATCTGTTTTAAAACATAAGGTCAAAACATCTTATAATACCCTGAGATGGTAACTGGGAAGTGTGCATTAAGTCAGAGCAGCAAAATTTTGGGAAATCAGCAAGTTATCAGGCATTCATGAAAGTAATATCTGTGACTATGTTTGTAGTTAACAAAGAAAAACCCTATATATTTATTTTTATTGAATTTTAAAGGGCAGTTGTGTTTCGCTGGGAGATAGAAATGAAGCACTATTTAGTTGAACTGTCACAGGGTGCACAAGGAGCAATGTGGTACAGTTTTTCCTTTTCTATTCTTAAAGCATCTCATTTTTCACTTGATCAAGATCTTAGACTACAGTTTCAGATCTTGTTATATGTGCTATAATTATACAAGCGAAATGTGAATTGACCTGTAAAAAGGCTTCTATGAAGTACAGTGGATCCTTGACTTACAAATTCAATTTGTTCTCTAGGGCTGGTTAAAACTCAAGAGGCTCAGGCTCCTCTACACAACCTTCAAAGTCTCTCTCTTGTGTAATTTCAGGCCACACTTTTTTCCAGGCAGATCTCAGTGTCCTTAGAGAGACACTGACCCAGGATTTCTCAATAAGCCCCACACAGGAAAAGATGCTGTAATGTTGATTCCAGAATTTTTTGAGGGGTTAAATCTGAATCTGAGACCATCTGGAACCACAAGTGGGTGGCATTTGGGTCATAACTCAATACTTTGTTTGTAAGTTAAAACTAAAATTCTGGTAGTAACCCGAGTTGTTCAGATGTCAGGCCAGACATAACTTGAGGGACCACTGTATATGAGTTGAAGATTTTTTATGGCCAGATATTCACTTGCTCCTCCCAAATACCAAATTAAGAAGCTCTCATTCTTAATGACAACATTTTGCTTCATTTTTTTGAGACAGGGCTTTGCTGCTTGCACAGGCTGGTACTATATCTCCTCAACTCAAGCAGTCCTCTCACCTCAGGCCAGAATGCTGGGACTATACACATGGCCCCACCATGCTGGCTTCTTTTTATTGTTTAATGAATCATAATTTGTAATACCTTTACCTTCCACATTGTAGTTTTTTTAATAACTCAATTTTCAGATTTTAATGGTACCTGATGCATAGTTGATGCTCTACTGTTACTTATAAAAAAGGACGAGCAAGTGAATAAATGAGAGAAGAAATAAAGGGATGAGAAAATTTTCAGCCTTTGAGTTTCTCATTTAAATGAGATTGGAGTCATATTTTAAGAAGATGTGAGCTACCTCTTCTTAACCTATTTCCAGGTATTTCTAAATGAGATAAGGAAGCTTTTGGCACACAACAGGGGCTCCCTAAAGGCGGGTTTGCTTTCCTCACATGCACGGTGATGGTGACTTGTTTGAAATTGAAGAGTTTAGGATCCTGACAAAGAAAGAGGACAGGCCTGGACTGCTGGAAAGGCAGAGAGGGCTCCTGTGAAGACTATGGGAGCCATGCTCCACCATGTCCATTGTTGTTACACAGCGCCTGGAAGTCTTCCCCAACTGTCAGTATTTCTTCTTCCTCTACGGTCCTATCTCCTTAAACCACCTCTGTCAGAAATCCCACTGAGAGACAGCAGCATTTCCTATGTGATATTTGTAATGTTTTAATTTATTTCCTTGTAACAAAAATTTTAAATATTTCTCTCTCTCTCTGTCTCTCTCTCTCTCTCTCTCTCTCTCTCTCTCTTTCTGACTGAATGTAGGGCCTTCACATTGAGTTACATACTTAGCTTTTAATTTTTTTTTTTTTTGCTAAATCACTGATTTTCTTTTGGAAAGATACCCAGCAGAGGGATGGCTGGGTCAAATGGAACCTCTAGTCCCAGCTCTTTGAGGTATCTCCATATTGATTTCCATAGTGGTTGCACCAGCCTGCACTCCCACCAACAATGGAGAAGGGTTCCTTTCTCCCCACAACCCTGCCAACATTTGTTATTGTTTAATTTCTTGATAGCAGCCATTCTTTGTGGGGTGAGGTGGAATCTCAGTGTTGTTTTCATCTACATCTCTCGAATGACCAGTGATGTGGAACATTTTTTCATATATTTACTTGCTGCTTTTACTTCTTTGTCTGAGAATTTAAAAAAATCATATCACAGTGATATATGCACACCTACGTTTATAGCAGCACAGTTTGTAATAGCTAAAACTTGGAAATAGCCCATTTGCCCATCAGTTGGAAACGGATAAATAAGTTGTGGCTTTTCTATAAAATGGAATACTACTCATCCATAAAGAATGAGAAATTAGATTCATTCATAGGAAAATGGATACATATTGAGGATATACTCCTAAGTGAAATAAATAAGTAGCACATGTGTAAACACCGAATAGTTTCTCTGGTGTGAACAAACTATGATAGTACATAAGACCCTAATGAGATAATTGACAATGTGAAATAGGAAGAAAAGGACTAAAGATATAGGGAAAATGGGAAGGATAGGGGAAAGGTAATAAGGGAAAGAAAAATAGTATGAGAAACTGAAAAAATGGAAATAAAATGTTTGTAAATGGGGAGGGTAGGAGGGGGCGAAGGGACAGCAGGGACAAGGGGAAAAATGAGAACCAAGACCTGTAATGTAAAGGTACAAGATCCCAATAATGACTGTAACTGTATAGTATACCTAAAATGTACCAATAAACCCAACAAGGAAAAAAAAATCACTAAGTTTCCAGGCTGGGCCATGCTGGGCTCAGAGTTGCCATCCCCCTGCCTCAGCCTCCTAGAGTACTGAGAATATAAATCTGTGCAAGCACATTTGCCTTGTCTTTCTTTTTGAAAAACAAAAATTGTGTATGTTAATGATATTTTACAAGATATTTTGATGTATGCATCCATTATGAAATTATTACTACAATAAATCTATGTAACATTTTATCACTTCACATAGTTGTTTAGTTTTGTTTTGTTTTGGTGCCATAAGGGCACATCAAATCCACTTTTTTAGTAAATTTCAAGAATTATTATTAACTATACTAACCATCCTATACATTTGATCTTAAATTTCTGTTTGTGATCTTACAATGCATGCAAAAGTTTTTTTTTTCCTCATTGAGTTAATTGGTACATTTTAGGTATGCAGTACAGTTACATTCATTATTGGGAACTTGTACCTTTACATGACAGGTCTTGGTTCTCATTTTTTCCCTTTGTCCCTGCCCTTCCTTCACCCCTTCCTCCCCTCCTCATTTACAAACATTTAATTTCCATTATTTCATTTTCTCCTATTTTTTCTTTCCCTTATTACCTTTCCCCTAGGGAAAGTGGCAAAAGTTAATTTAAAATAGCTCAAAAACATAAATATGAGACCTAAACTTATGAGTCTTGTAAGAGCTTAATTGACTTACAAAATCAAAGGAGCATTTGTGGAACCACACTTAAGAGGATGTGGAAACAGATCTTGGAAAATCCAGGTAGTAAGAGCGCATCACCATCTTAGATCGCACTGAAGAGTGAATGAGCTCTAAACATCTTTTCAGTTTATTTCACAATGCATGGAATATCTAAGTGGCCAATTGTGAATCATGAACCTCAGCCTTTTCCTTAAGAGAGAAATTATGCCTTTATTTATGGTCCATCAGTGTTGCATGGAGCTGGAGTCAGTTTTACCAAAGAGTGAGTGCCCCTATCAGAGCAAGCGGACAAACCCTACCAAAGAGCCCCAGATTCTGTGACTTTGCAATTAGTACCTGCTTAACAGGTGGAAACTGAGGTCCAACTATTAACTCCCAAGCAACATAAAGAGTGATAAAACTAATACTAAAAACACCATTTCTCTGTCTAAATTATATTTATTTGTTGATCTTCTTGGGCTACACTGCAAAGCTATAGCATCTATGAAATAGAATACTTGTTGCTCATTAAAAAACAGTCTGTAGCCCTTAATTATGTGTGACTGTTCTCCTTCAGGTTTATGGCTATGTTTGTTAAACAGAGATGATGATTTCCAAGTGTACATTAGCAATTTGAAACTCTGGAACATTGCCTGATGGCATCAAATCCTCCCCCCGCCCCGAGCCAGTCTTGACTGTAATTTATATAGGAAATAAATATGTGTTCCCAAATATTCTTCAACCTGATCTTTGCTCTGTTGTTCATGCATCAAATATCATTAGGTACCAGCACAACTGTGCAGCCCTTTGCTAAATTGTTATCCTGTTAATATTTTTACCAAACCATCTGTATTTATCAACAGCATCACACTAATAGCTGACATACTCAAAATATATTTTCACAGGTGCTTTCTCAATTCTCATCAATGACCTAGGAAGATAGGTATTTACCATTCTCATTGAAAGTGAGGCAAAAGAGACTCAAATTGGTCATTTCATTAACTAAAATTATAGATAAATGATAAACAAGTCAGATCAATGATGAACCAAGATCTTCTGCTTCCAAATTCTAATGAGAAGTACTTGCTGAAGTCAGGATTGTATTTTCTGCTTCTTTATTATAACTTTAAAATGATCACTTACCACAACAGTAGATATAACAATGTTTTAATACATTCAGAATGAGACCAGTTTTTCTCCTTTCAGTGTTTATTTTCTCCACACTCTGTCTTTTACTCTTCTTTTCACCAATTTCTCATCTCCAGATTGTTTTCACTTTTACTCACATATTTTAAGTCCTAAAAGGCATAATGATATGTATATTAATATAGCACCTTGGTATTATAGAGAACATTTACATGTATCCTCTCATCTGATTTACCGTGATTCTCTTTAACAATCCTGTAAAATATTTATTGTTATTTTCATTTTCAAGAAGAGGGAACAGAGAATTAAAGAACATTAATAACTTTATCAATAGATAGTGAGTTATAAAATAAGTTAGGGAGTTGAGATTTGAACCTAGATGCTTTTTAGAGTCTATATTGTGTTCTTTTCCACTACTGACATCCTCTCTCAGTACCCATCACATTGCAAGGCCTGGTAAGCTGGAGACTGCCATCCTTACAGGCTCATTTACCCATCTACCAGTCTGATGTCCACACTATCTTCTCACTGGGAAATTATTAAACTGTATTGCAGTAATAAAGGAAGAAAAATAATTTTTTCTTGTTCTCAAAATAGCATTATTTCCTAGGTAGTTCCTAAAATATAATTTTTTAGCCTATTTTTATTGGGGGAAGTACTTTTTGTGATGAAATTGTACAATCTACCATTTTTATAGCACTTGATTTGATTCAGATTTGCTTTGCTGAGAACATTGTGCCAATGGAATGATCACCTGAGAATAAATGAATTTTTGTACACTTGGAATAATCAAACAATAGTTGGACATTCATTTATTGCTTTCACAGAAAAAGGTCATATTTTCTATCTAGAGTTAGGTATGATGTTATTAGACCAAAAGTCTCTCTCAAAGTTTAAGATATGTTAGGTTGCCTTTGATTAATTATATGCCAATTCAAAAAAAATTATAGAGAACATGAGAGTACTGTAGGTAGTAAAAATGATATTTTCAAATGATTTAGTTTGGTTACTTGTAATCTATGTAGAGTAGATATATTACCATAAGGGGTAAGAGTTTTGAAGTGAAATGGACATTGCTCTAGGAATTTTGGTAGCTCTGTGGCCCTGGGAAATAAATTTTATGAATTTCCATTTTTCATCTAAATGTTACAAATGATAATATGTCTTTCAGCGATGTGCAAGTAAGAATAATTCCTGCAAAGATTTTATGCCGAGTGCTTGGTGTATGACTACTGTTATTGTATAACTGTAAATAATAGAAAAAGCAAAGAAACCATCCAGTTGATGTACCCAACATATACATGAACAGAGAAGCTACATACAATCTGCAAGTTTACTGTTCCTTGATGCCCTCTTTACATATTGTGTTAGCAGAGTCCCTTAGGCACGTAGTCTGGGTTCACCACAATGTCTAGGAATACAGTGTGTCTCACATCAAGAAGAGGTAAGTGAGGTACATCAATGATTAAATAAGCAGGAGCAGCACAAGTCCTGAGACCATCCTTTTCCTTCCAGCCCAAACTTGCTTTCAAAGCATAAGGTAATGATATTCTGAGGATCACAAATAACCAAGAATCTCTATCATATCCTTTTGTACTTCCTTATGTTACCCAAGTCTTATGTTGAAAAAGATAATAGATGAAAGGACAAGAGAGGGGAGCCCGTGACACCTTTATCTTTCTATTCCTCCTTACTCACCAGTAAGCTAAAGCTACAGTATTGGTAGAATGTTCATGTGGCAAAATGTGAAATAAAAGTAGAGCTGTTATAAACACTATTCCTATTTTTCTGTAAGAACAAAAATATGCTTATATACAGCTACAGAACACATTTTAAAAAATTGGTGCTTCCACATTTGAATTCAATACTTTACACTAAAAGTTGGAATTATGTGCTATAAAATGAATAGAAAAATTCATGCTGATAACTTAAAATTTTAATTTTTTGCTTACAATATTTAATATAATAATTATTATTTTTTGGTCCCCAGAGATGGGGACCAAACAAGAAAAGTATAAGCTTTTTAGTATAGTATAGTTAGCAGTTGTATGTTGCCCTGCCACTTTTTGAGCAAGGATTACTATATTTTCATTGTGAACTACGTCTTATAGCTAACATGTGTTTCTCAATTTTGCTTGTAGTTAGTTGTAGCTCTGTGAATGAGTTTCAGCCAATACAATGTGAGAAAGGTGGTGTGTACCACATCCAGATTAATAAAATGATCGTACACATGGAACTGTAATTTTAACTCAAGGCCTATGAAAGTCCAAGATAACCTAGGAAAGCATGCCTTAAGGAGGAAATGGCCTCTGTGTGCCTGTATTCTGAATGGCTATATTATAAAGAATCCTCCAGCTGATCCAGAAATTCTTTCAACTCTATTGATAGCATACACAAATCATAATGGAACATAAATTTATATTTTAGCCCATGTGCTATCTGAATCCATGTGTTGGCTTATAGTAACTATCTGTCTAATAATCTATTTGCCTTTCTTTAAAGTCATCACTTTTGGGTGTACTAGGAATTGAAATCAGGGACTCACACTTGCCAGGAAGGTGCTGCACTGCTGATGTATAGCTCCGCCCCAAAAGTCAATCTTTTTTGTTCATACCACAAACTTGGTAAATATTTTGGGCAAAGAAAATTTTCTACTATTTGATAATTATACTCTTTCAGTTAGATTCACTTAGAAATAAAGACTGTCTCTGGTCCCTTTAGCATTTGACATTCATGACAATCCTGGTCTGCTGTATTGATGACATCAAATTAATCAAGTATGAATTTCTAGCAAGGCACTAGAGTATTGAAGATGAGTCTGGCAATGTTTCAGGTTTCTGCTCATTGGAAGAGTAGCTGAGGGCTTCTTGGGCCATCTTCTTTAAGATAAAAGTTTTATTTATTGTAGCTTCAATCATTATGAATAAGTTATAGAAAAGAGCTTCGCAAGCAACAACCCATTCAGATTTCACTGGTAAGTGTGTGCCGATAGAATTTGGAAGTACATCTTTATCCAGGGAGTTTCTGTCCTGGCAGATGACATCTTCTTCTGATTTGTAAGGTACATGAAAGAAAGGAGTCAGATAAGTGCCATATAACTTAAAAAAAAATATGAGATAATTAATGTGAATTGTTTCAAACTGATGTTTTGAGAGTAGTTACGTATCCATAGATAACTACTAGAGATTACATTACAGAAGAAGCATTGTAAACCCAGGTGGATAGGAAAGCTAATTTAAGTTATGCCAGCCAGTTTCTATCCTATTCTAAGGTTGTACAAGGAGTTATTTATAGAGTTCTTGGGGTGCTATAGATGGAGAATATGCAAAAGTTTATTAATATGGTTTCCCTCTCACTAAGGCAAACACAGCTTTTACTGCTACTGAATGTCTGACCCGTCATAGCAGAGGCAATGCTGAGCCTTCGTTGATAGCATCCATCCCTAAAGGAGACCAAAGAGCTAGTTGAGCTGCCTGAGGTCAGAATGCTAAATTATATAATTGCGCCATGCAGCTAAGAGATTTAAATCAAAGTGTAAAAACAGTTTCTGTGAAACTTAGCTAACAGCAAGACTAATTATTGTGTGCTTCCTACTTATTATATTCACCTTTGTTTCCTGTAATTTTGCTATTAAAATGTTTTGGCCCCTTTAACTTTTACTGATAGATGGACCCTACAATTGCAATCACTTTCCTATAGGCAACAAGTATCAATATTCTCCCAGTTTAATTAGGCAACTATGAGAATCCAGCAGCTCTACTTAAAAAGGAGTACAAATGCAACTATTTGGAAGGAAAAAACCTAGAAGAATGGACAAAATAAATTTTGTCATAGTCATACAGAACTCTGAAATATTAGGCTATTGATTTATTCAGTTAAAAGAAATACTTTGTTCTTTTGTGGTCATTAACCTAAGCAAAGCCATTTTGAAACCAGCTAAGTGTGCAGGTATTATTTCTGATTCTGAGGCTGAAGAATTTAACTTTCAAAGCCCCAAGTTTAAGGCCAAAGGCTATCTATGCAATTCTACTGCTGAAAATAGATAAGAGTCTCATTCCTCTCTGTACATAACAGTCACATTGCTTTCATCCTGAATGTATTCACCAGGAATTCTCATTGACCTAGGCACTGTACAAAACATATATCAAAATGAGACCCTGATCTCAAGGACCTAACTTGGCAGCGTGTAGAATCTATATCAAATGGATTGCAAGGGTGATTTTCCATATCGCCCAGGTCTTTGGGCTGTGCTCCTGAGTTTTATTTCTTTGTGTTTCACAACAAGGAAATAGCAGCCTCAAATAGTGTAAGGAATATAGTATTAGAAGTTATTTAAGGGCTGGGGATTTAGCTCAGTGGTGCTGCTGCCTGCCTTGCAAACCCAAAGACCTGAGTTCGATCCCAGGTCAAAAAAAAAAATTATTTAAAAAAAAAAACTAACCTGAAAAGCCTAAAACAAATTCATCTCACCACTTTTTCTTTCAATCGTGATTAAATGATATTACTATTCATAAATCATTTCCATTAGAGATAAATAAAACAGGAAATCCTTCAAAGGAATTTTAGGCAAGTCAATGGCATAGTAGAAAAAAGGATGAGGTCAGCTTTGCAGTAGAGTTCCTTCTTAAAATTTCTGGAAAGACATAAATAAATGAGTGAATTATGGAGAACTACAAAATATAAATACTAAGATAGAGGTAGAGAGCATCTTGGCTAGCCACACTCACATGCTGCTGGTAATGTGTTATTATCATATTGTTTTTTTTTGGGGGGGGAGCTGGTGATTTTTAAGATTTGCTTAATAAAAACATTTACAAATGATTAATGAATGCACTATAATTTATTTTCTGATAATCAAAAGTATAGTTGAGCCAAAGTTGATTTTAGTATGGTGAAATATTTGAAGGTGAAGGAGGAGAAGAAATAAACACAGAAAAGGATAAACTAATATGAAAAGAATAAAGAGAAATGTTACTTCATAAGATAAGATCACTGGGCAAGATGGCACGTACCCATAGTACCAGCTACTCAGGGGGATAAGGCAGGAGGATCTCAATTTGAAGCCTAGTTTGATCAATTTAGCTACAAAAAGACATTTTGTCTAATAATAACAATTTTAAGAAGGGCTGGGGATATAGCTCTGTAAAGGTCTTTGTTCAATTCCTAGTACTGGAAACTAAATGGATACAAAATCTTGAAGAAAATAAGAGGAATTTTATATACCAGTGCAAGAAGCAGTAAAGAGCTCTGGGAAGTTATTCCTTGATTAAGGATGGGACAATGATGAAAGGAAAGAAACCTGTTTTCAGAGTGAAGGTGGGGAGGTGGGAGATGAGAATAAGGAAGGTGTCCCTGGTAGATCAGGAATAAGAAGCTAAAAAAGTTAAAGTCTGATGACTATACAATCTCTTCAAATAGCATTTGAGAAGGACAAAAGGGAGGAGTAAGGTTAAGGGCTCAAACAAAGTGTGCAAAGTCTAGAGGGGCTCTTGAGAACACTAGTAAAGGGACATTTCGGGACAAGAAAAGGCATTAGTGGACATTATAAAAGAGATGGTATGATACTCAGAGGGAATTCACTGAGAAGATGATTTATGCCAGCAGCTCTGAGCGTTCAGGGAGCAGTCCAGGAAAATCAGCTGACTGGGGACTGAGGAGTGAAGAGTTGTTGAATGCTAATTGCATAAGAGAATATGGGTTGATGTGCAATCTATGCTGGAAATAGAGTATTGTTGGCTACAGAAATGTTCTGGAGAGGCGAGTATGAGAATAGAATTGGCAGACTGATGTGGTAAGAATTCATATGGTGGCAAATGTTGTGCCCATGCGCCAGGGATTTAGCTCCGTGGTTCCACCGCACAAGGACCTGAGTTCGATCCTCAGTACAAAAAAAAAAAAAAAAAAAAAAAAAAAAAAAAAAAAAAAAAAAAAAAAAAAAAAAAAAAAAAAAAAAGTTAGGCCCATGGAATAGGAAAAGTAGAAAAATAAGATGGTGGGGATATTTGCAAGTAGATATTTACTGGCCAATACAGTCACATGTGGGTTGCTGGCATGGAATAAACACAGGTAGAGATCTCAGAAATTAAGCACATTTATGAACGTTGAGAATGGGATGTATCTGGAGGATCAGGGAAGTTGAGACTTTTCAAGTAATTGGCAGTGAAGAAAATTAGATGGATATATTTCTACTTCATGGCAATCTGGTAGAAATACTCTTAAGCCAGGTTCAGACAAATCACTAATTCGAAAATGTTTGAACATCATTCAGGACATTTTTCATTTCTCTACCATCATCTTGTTGAAGATTTAATTCAACTCTTTGGACAACTTAGTCAAATTAATTATTTGCTTAAATGCTTGGTATGTATGATTGTACACATAAAACCTTGAGAGACTTCTTGAGGGAATCAGATATTTTACAGGATTTCAGATGTTTGATAAAGAATGCAATTCTAAAATTAAATCTCCATGGGCTCAAATAACAATTATTTTATAAGACTTTGACTTGGTAAAACACTGTAAAATGATAAAGACTGTACAGGTGAAACAAATAATTTTAGGAAGATATAACTTGTTTCCACTTTCTCTGCATCATAATTGAGCTGCTCAACTTTTATAGGGACATTTATTTGATTATAAAACATGTGATATGCAATATAATTTAATATAGTATTTGCTTAATTAGCAATTTAGGTAATACATGATAAGGATAATGGAAAATGATTTCAATTTTTAAAGATAATGTAATTGTTTACATTGATAAATTTCATACCACCATATATTTCAATACATTGAATTCTCTAAAAGAAAATAAAGTATGTAGGATTTGGGACTGAAGTAGGTAAAAGTCTGCTCTCAGGATAACAAACTGTATTGCCTTAGGTGAATGAAGAAGTTGCTCTGACTTGACCTTCCTTTCCAAAACTGTGAAATGTGAGGGCTGGAACGGATGACACTTTTTTCTACTTCCAATACTAAATGGTCGTTTTCATACCTTATTTTAATATTTTAGTTAAGAAGCTGGACGAGATATATTTTTAATAGACAAGAAATAATTTCTGTTAAATTAAACACAATATGATTATTGTGTGTACTAGGTCAACTCTACTAAAAAATATTCTGATTTAATTTAAGCTTTCTTCTCAGCTGATATACATGTCATTGTCTACTAGGTATTAAATATGTATACCATTTTCATTCTAGCATTATAAAATCAAACAATTGTTGTTGTAGATTGTGTTTATATGTCCTCACAAAGCCTCATGCTTTTTGTGAGACAATCTAGAGTATGTGATCCTAGGCACCACCCTAATTCCAGTAGTCTGAATAAGATAAAAGGAGCAGAAAGATACTGTTAAGGTCCTTTTTTTTTTTTACTTTGTGTGCTCCATGGTGTCTGTCTTCTGCAATGCCTGTTTGGCGTCTCTGCCTTGGAGTCAGCCAATGATGGACTAAAACCAGTATAAACTGTAGGCCAAATAAAACTTTTCTTCTTCAACTTTGGATGTTAAGTATTTTGCCTCAGCAAAAAGAGAAAATAGCTAACACATTTTTCATCTTTACAATTTCTAGGTTATTTATAACTCCACCAAGAAATTATTAGAAAGTAAACTCATGACTGACATATAAAAACAAACCCAAAGCATCTGTATAAATTTTCTAGTTTAGCATTTCCACAAGTTTTGTGGGACAAGATTTTCACTTCTGCTTCTAAAAGAGAAACTGACATTAGACTTGCCATTCCACTATCAGCTAATAGAACAATGGGAAAAATAATAATTATTTCATGATGTTTGACAAGAAAGAGGTTGTACAAGTGTGTGAAGTATGAGATGTTCTTTGTGGTCAAACACTTTGGGTTTCTGCCTGGAAGCAGTTTGTGTTGTTAGCACAGGGAAACAAAAGATGGGCAGGACATGGTTGTCTTGCTGCAATGTGAAATACAAAATTCACAGGGTAGGCTTAACAGATTAGAACCAGCAGAAGAAATGATTGGTAAACACATAGGATGAAGCACGGGAAGAAAAAATAAAAGAAAAAAATTAAGAGTATTTCTCTAAATGGAAAATAAAAGAGTCTAACACTGATAATGTGTAAATGAAATCACAGGAGGGGACAAGAGAAAATATTGCTAAAATATATCTAAAATTTTCTATGTTTGAAGAAAAATATATATATATATATTTTCAAGAATTTCAACTCTATGTAGGTTGAAATCCAGAAAGCTGAACAAAAATTGATCATGTAAATAAAGCCAATTTTCTATTTAAATAAAAATTATACAGAGGGTGAGAAAAGATTAAGAAAACCTCAGAGTTCTTAAAAGTAAAATAAAGGAAGTCTAAAACAGTAGAAGGGAATTTTAAAAGTTATTAAATAAAATATTTTTCAACCTTGAAATATACATCCAGAAAAACTATATTTCAAAAATGAAGACAAAATAGACTTTCTCAGACAACAAAAGCTGACAGAATCAATGCTGACAGGTCTGCACCATAAAAAATATTAAAGGAAGTTATGCAGACAGAAGGAAAACAATACCAGATGGAAACATTGATCTACAGAGATGAATAAAAGCAGCATAACAATAAATATCAGAGATTTTTATTTCTTTATAAGCAAAATAATACATCATGGGGTTTAAAGAAAAAAAGAATTAAATGCATGGAAATGCTTACACAAAGGAAGAAAGTAAAATAAAATGTATGCTTTACAATTTTAATTCAGTATGTGAAGTGGTATGGTATTATTTATTAAGTTCGATATATGTATGTAGACTGTCCACTTTGAAAAGCACAAGTAGTATAGCTAAAAACAAACAAAAACAATAGTGGAGATAAAGTGGAATGATGAAAAACTTTAATCATTCTGAAGAAAGAAAAAAAAGAACAAATGAATAAAATTTAGAGGAGATAATTAGAAAACAAGGTTACAGATTGAATTATCTATATAGATAATTATATTGTATGTGTATTGTTTTAAACACACTAAAAGCAGAGATTGTCAGACAGGGTAAGAAATCATGCTAGCTACATTAAAACCCCAGTCAATATGACTCTACAAATAACTTCATGGTAAATGAATAGAAAAGTAAAAAATGAATCAAAAGAAAGTGAGACCAAGTATTTTGCAAAGTAGAGATTATTATTCATGATGAGTAGGGCATTTTCCTAAGGATGAAGAGGATAGATCATTAGGGAGACCGAATGACCTTCACTGCATTTAAAAACAGAGTTCCAAAGAGCTCATACAAAAGTCAATAGACTTTAAAGAGAAATTAAGTCCAATTTTATACTTGAAAATGTCAAAGCTCTCTACATTAATTGGTAAATAAAAGTAGAGAGAAAATCAGAAAGAACATAAAAGACTGTAACTGGACTTAATTGACATTCATTCACAAGGCAATCCACCCAACATAGACAGACACATGTTCTCTGCAATTGCATAAGGAATAATTACCAAGATATACTGCATGCTAGTCTATAAAAAGATCTTGATTAATTTAAAATATTTGCAAATTTAAAATAGGTTATGAATATACAAAGAGCTAAATTAGAAATCTAAGGGTACTTCCATATGTTACCTAGAAAATATAATTTGGGGCTCAAATATATTAGGAAATTTCAAGTTCAACAATTTCAATTTTTGTAAGAGTTCTTACAGTACTAAATGGATTATTGCTAATTTAAAGTCTGTAAGACACTCATGTTTTCAGTAATCCCCAAATATATTTGAGAAATTAAACAAATGTTCAGTGAGTTGTCATCCTAGAATAGCTTTCCTGTATCCTGTGTTTGACAAATACTCCCCTTGTTTAACTAGACAGTCTGTCAAAAGGATATGTGAAATAATTTTTCCCACTATCTCTTCATTTCACATTGGTAACAGGTATACTTGCTTTTCCAGATCCTTGGCAGGAAGTGTAAAGAATTGTTAGGAAAAGATTTTATAAGCATTAAGAAAAGGAAGCAATCAGGATTATTAGATTTCATAGGTTCACCAAGAATAAATGACTTATGACTGAATCATTTCCTTTTTTGGTGGGTTAAGTATGTACAGTACATGTTTAGATTTCAACATGATGTCAGAAAGCTTCTCACGACATTTTGTGGATAGGCAGAACACTTTACAGACAATTTAGTGTAAATCAATTCACAGGCAATCCAAGTGCTGGATACAAAGCATCTCCCTAACTGAACAGTAATATCTCCAGAGGGATTGAATTCTTTCTCTGCCAGTGTGCTTCTTTGCCTCTACTCATGAAACCATCTCGGGATGACATAAATTAGAAATTTCCAAATTGCTGTCTGAAAATTCTGCATGGTGGTATATATGGGATTCCACTTGCACATATTTATTTTAAGAATCTTATAAATTCTGTTTTAAAGCAGATTATCATGCTTACAACATTATATCTAGTTCAAAAATGAGAAGAGCTTTTAACTACTTGCTTTCAGAATTGTTATCCATAAAAACTCAAATGAGATTAACATTTGAAAGAAATAAAAGTTTATAGGTAAATATAAGTTTATTTTACTGTTTCACAATAAAATAATTCTACTAGTAAACATGATATATAAAACTGTTTAAGGATTTTTAGGTGATTGCAATTCTAATATAAATTAATGTAACATGTTTTGGTGTAATAACAAAATTAATAATAGTTAAAATTTATTGAATTGCCCTTCTGTTTCAGCCATTGTTAAGATCGTTGTATAAATTTATCTATATCTGTCCTTCATTTTTAAGTTTAATTTTATCACTTTATAAATTAAAAAATTCAGCTATAGGGCTTAATTAACTTTCCATATGTAAAAAGATTGAGACTGGGTTATTAAACTCAGATCTATTTCTTTCTAGATATGTATTCCCTTTCTCTCCCTTAGTCTATTGTATAATGTCAGGATGCATTAAAGTATAAAAATAGTTAATATATGGGATGTAATGAGCACTTTTTAATCTAAGCTATTCAGTTCAAATTAGAGTTTTAACTACAGTTGAGTACATCACAGTCCAAGAGAAAAAAATGGAGTGCTTTTAAAGTACAGGTAGTAGGATGAAGAAGAGATTTAAGTTCATTTTATATGACAAGCAGTAAAAAGAACGAGGAATTCTTGACCTGGAGAACTGAGAACCCTAAAAAAACATACTAATTGCCTTCACCATATGAAGAACTATTATTTAAAAGAGTGATTACATTTTTCTTTGAGTCTATGGAGTGGAACTAGGACAAATAAATGAAGCTAGCTTGGAATGACATAAGTTAGAATTTTCAAAAATTGCTGTCTAATTGTATAGTGAGAATTCCATGTAAGGGTGAGCTGATTGATAGGTGCCAAAGCTCTATGAGAGCAGAGGGTAGCTGATCACTTAGTTGAGAATTTGTATAGAAGTGCAAGCTCATTTTAAAGTTTCTATTATGGAGATCAAGGTTTTATAGAAACAAGAATATATTTAACATGTAGAAATTAGCTTGCATGTCTTATAAAGTAACTTTATAGGGTAATTTAAATATGAAACCAGATTAAAATTAGAAACAAGGGATGAACCAAACATGAATAAGACCATACCCCCATCTGTAAATTAAAGCAGGCAGGCAGGCATTTGTTGGTAAGAAGGGAATTAACAGGATTGATGGGTTGTTCCATCCACTGTTCTAAACACTTGCCAAACAATAACTGTTTAGTTCTGGGTAAAGATTTCTAATGTATATTTCCAACATTCTTTGAGGGAGCTGACTGCTGAATATTTTCATTTCCATATCCAGTTTGAATCTTTGAGTCTTCGCAAAGGAAAAAAACCATGGGACATTTACTCAAGGTGAACGTTCTTGGCAATGATGGAATTAAATCTGCAGGTGCATGGAACTTGTTCTTCCCATCCCATACATTAAAGAGACTTTTTAGAAAGAGTTGCCAAGGCATCAAGTTCCATGTGACCCTTACAGGTTACTCTAGGACACATTGTGGAAGGCAGGGTTGGCCTCCTAAAAGAGCCCCAAAAGAAAACATATTCTATCCTATCCACCTTCCCCAAAACCCAGATTTCCAGTTTTCTTTATTGATGTATTATATAATTCCCACTTATCCAAAAGCATCTTGAAGATCTAATTTTCTACATTTATACCTTTGCTATTAACTCATGATTTGTGTATCATACTATGGGGCCTTGTTATAAATGTAAGTTCTTAGTCCAAATACCAGGACTACCAAATGTAAGTACACAGTTTAGTAAGATTTCCAAGTGATTTGTATGCACATTAAAATTTGTGAAACACTATTTTAGATTCATTACTCATGACCTTATGGATTTCATAAGCATTTTATGTTATATGATTATATGACATGTTCTCATTTTGTTCTAATTTTAACTTTTTAATGTTTCAAGATTATTCATTAAAGTCTGTGAGATTTTAAACTATTGGCTAATGTAGACTCTTGAGTACTCCAGTTTCAATTGTGATAGCCAAATTAGCCAATAACTGTAGAACTAAATTCTACCTCCATATTTATTCTCCTTTACACTGTGATGGTAGACCTGAATTAGACATTATATCATATCATATCAATTTGGATGATAAAAGCTTTTCTGTTTCTATTTTTGTCTCTATTCTCATCTACTTTTCAAGCTGCGACCAAATTGAAAACATCTTTGTCTGAAATAACGATATAACTTACTTATAAATTTGCATTCAAATGCTCCTCTACTGAATCTCCAACAACCTTTTGCTTTCTTTGATTGCTTCATTCCTATCAAACACCTTAATTCTGATTTAAAACAATTCCTGGTTCTTTGTGTATTCCCACCTACCTAAAGCCCAGCTTTACACTTTCTTCTCTTCTTTCCAAATTCACGATACTTCTGTCACCACACTCTAGTGCTATTTATCTTTTTGTGTGTGTGTGTGTACATTGCTACAAGATGAGCATTTGAAAGCCAGGAATAAAGGAAATGTGTGTTTTGTTAAAAGCAGGCCAGCAGTGAAAAAGCACATCAAGTTCTATTGTATTGTTTACTACTTCATTACCTCATGTGAGTTAACTTTCTAAGCCTCCATTTAGTTATCTATAATGTAGGCATAATTACATCTATCTTGAATGGATTTTATGAGAATTAAAATAAAGTTTAGCTTATATAAAGTTTTATTTCATAATGATGACATAAATTTGAAAAGGATGTTATATTGGGTGGTAATCATGTAGGGGCAGGAATTTACTCATGGAAAGTGATTATGAATCCATGTTCTAAGGTTAGAAGACAAAAGTGTTACTTGATCATAGGAAGAAGAAACAAGCCCAATTGTTAGAACTAGGAGATAAAGTCAGAGTTCACAGGGATTGTGACTGAAAGGGAGCATCCAAAGATGGATCTCAGTGGCCCCCAGTGTGTGGCTAGAGGGATGCACACCGAGGGAATAAACCGTGTCCTCATAAAGTGGCTTGTGGTTACCGGTATAAAGTGTTGCATCACGCTTTCCACTACATTTATGGTATCCTTCCTGGTGGCAGCCAGCATTTTATGGTTCTTTTTCACGTAAGCAGAACTTAATTTTTCTTTTTTCTTTCCTTCCTGGCTCTCTTTTCCCTCCTTCCTTTTCTTTTTTCTCCCTCTGTTTCCTTTAGTTTAGAGACAAAGAATATTTGTTCAATGTACACCCAGTTAAGACCAGCATACAGTACACCCAGTTGGAGACAATTGCCTATCATTTTCAAAATTGTCAGATTTGCATCAATATCCTAGAATGCAAAGAGTGGCCTGCTATTCTTTGCATGCAACGATTCTCACTGAAGAAGCCAGTGTTCAGTCGGAGACATGATCCACATAATAATAGTACCCTAAAACCTTAAATCTTAATTCCTCAATTGTGTTCTTAAAATACTTGGTTTCAGGATACTTTTACCATAGAAAAAATTCTCATTCACTTCAAAATGAAACGCAATGTGAGAAAGTTACACTTCAGGCATTCTAGCCTGGATAGCTAAGACTGACACAGAATTCGAGATTCCAGGGAGAAACGCAACAGGAATCTTTAGACTTCTCAGACTCATGCTCTGCCTGGAGACTGGTAGCAAGCTGAGACTGCAGAACATGTAAACATTAGGTGTTTTGACTTACAGCTGTGTAGCAGGTTCCTTTCAACAAGTATGCTGCATATTTTAATTAATGTACATTTATTTTTTGCTACAGCGTAATATACATACTGTTCTAGGAATACGACAGAGGTTGAGTACAATTTGTTGCCAAAAATAAGAGGCAGAATACTATGTCAATTTGGTGCTAAGGGAAATGTGGATCAGCTGAGGCCTCATTCTTGTGAGCTGGAACAAACACATTTAGGCAAGTAGACAAGATTACTCTTATAGTGACAATAGGCTGATTGCAAAATACAGTATGAATAACTACTGTGATAACTGTGGATAATTTTATTTGGATGCTTTTATGCAACATAGTGACTGGTTTGTGGTTTACTGGTCTAATATTATTTTGAGTCTTTTGTTCTTTTGAATTCTACCCACAATTCTAGGATTTAAGTGTGTTGAAAAAAAACTAAGATAATATCCACTGCAACAATGCCACGAATGCTGTTTTTAATTTGAGAGGTGTGTGTGTGCGTGTGCGTGTGCATGTGTGTGTGTGTGTGTGTGTGTGTAAAAGATTAATCCACTGTTAGAATATACCAGATTTTGATGGGATATTGCCCATGTTACTTCACTAAATTCTCAAAATAATTCAGGTAAGGATTAACAGTACCACTTATAAAGCAAACAAAGTTTCCAGAGGCTTTTTCCAGATGATAATGTAAGGAAAGCTGAAATTTAAATCCAGATCATTTGGCTTCACATTCTAGGCTTTTCCTTGCTATTGCATGTGCTTGCTTAATCTTGCCAGTCATTTGGAAGAGCACAAAAAACAAAACACTATCTGATTAAGGTATATCTATATTGATTCTTTTTCTCTACTCTTCTTAGATGATAAAACTCACCATCTTAATTTACTTGTTTTCATTTTTTATTAATACATTGTCTTTTTCACTTTCTCATTGCTGGAACAAAATATATGATGACCAGAGCTTAGAGGAGGGGAGATTTATTCTGGCTCACAGGTTTGGTCCATGATCAGCTGGCTTCAAGGCAGAAACAAGGTGGCAAAGAGATGTGGCGGAGAAGCAGGTGCTCAACCTATGGCGGCCAGGAAGCAGAGAGAGAAAGGAAGATACAGGGACAAGAATACACCTTTCAAATTCATGCTCCCTAGTGACCCAAATCCAACCAGCACATAGCAATTCAACTTATGTTAATGGAAAAATCTACTGATGAGTATAGTGCTCCCATGATCCAGTTGCTTTCCCTACAAATGAGAATTTGGGGGGCATACTAGATCTAAACCATAACATAGATATTAATTGTGCATAGGCTTCAGTGTGATATTGCAACGCATCCACACAATAAGCACTAATCAAATCATGGTACTTAGCATGTCCTTTTCCTAAAATTTCTTTCCTTTTGTCTTCCACCTTACCCTAACCAGCATCTAACAATAACCATCTTACAGGTAGGTTGGCTTTTAAACTTCTTCATAGGCAAAAGGCCATGAGTCACTTGTCCTTCTGTGTACAGCCTATAGCATTTCAGTTCCATTAATTCTATTTTAAATCACAAAATTTCATTCTTCCCTATGCCCAAATAATAGTCTATTGTGTGCAGATGATGCCTCATTTTCCCCATCAGTTCATCTGTTGATAGGGACCCTGTGCTGGTTCCTCTTGATTCTCAATTTGACTAGAGTCAGGGACCCCTGAGAGGAGACTGGGCTGTGAGGATGCTAAGTTCTGCAGTGGTTAACTTATTGATGAAGAGTTGAATGGGCTATTGGGTGGTAGGACCTAGTTAGAGGAAGCTATCCATCGAGGCATATTTTGGGGACTATAATTGACACTGGCTCATTCCTTTCTGATTATTTTTTATACTCTACTTCTATCCACCATGAGATGCACACTTTCTTCTGCTTTGGCACTCCACCATGATATGTCTGCCTTGTCAAGCATGGACTGAAATCTTGGAAACCATGAGCCAAAGTAAAGCTCTCTTTTTCTATGTTGTATCAGATATTGTGTCCTACCACTGGAAAAGCTGACCAATACAAACCATGACCTTAAAATATCTTGAGAGAAGTGTGGGCTCTGTTCTTGTCTTCAATACTAAAACAAAGCAAATGCACCGAACTCTTTAGTATCTCAGTTTCAAAATAGGAAAAATTATAGAAATTAGACTCTGCTTTCTAGAATTCTTTCAAGTACTAATATTCTACGTGTACATAAAGCTTTTCTATTAGACCTCCACTTGAAATCCCAATTTGGGTACAAGTGAAACAGAGTAAATAAAGAGTTGAATAGCATTAGTGAAAATTTTTATGGAATCCTAGTTCATGGTTCAATAATGTTTAGCTCAAGTACTGAGAGCAAGTCTAGCACCATGTATCTCCTTATGGACAAGTGGGAATTACAAAAGTTCAATGAGTAGTAGCTGCTCCCAAGACAATATTTCATCTTAGTAAATTAAATGAAATGGATATAAATTTGGAAATAATAGAAATATGAATTGTAATCCTCACTTGATCACTTATTAGTTACATAATCTGATCGTAGTTCCAAGCCTTAGTTTTCCTCTTTGTTGACTGAGAGTAATTATGAGGCTCTTCTGAAAATCAAGTAAAGTAGTGGGGATTTAACAGATAGCACATGATATAGTGCACTACGGATACTTAATAAATGCTATATTCTCTTCTTTCTTTAAGAGCTGATCAAAATATATAATATGTTTAAATAAAAATTTTATTTCATTTAAAAATAAGAACCAAAATATATCAGGTGCAGGTATAAATTTCCTATGATGAATGTGACCATAATGTATACACTTCACTTGTTCCAATAAACTCAATGAATAAAAAGGCCGCAAAAGCATATTGCTGTTAATCACCCTTGGAAATGTGGCATTTGTGCACAATGGAGTGCTATAGTGGCATAAAGAAGAATAAACTTGAGCCTCTTGGAAAACAGATGCAATGATCAGTGACATGCACAAGACACAAATTTAAGTATTGCATGGTTTCTCTTATATGAGAAACTTGAGATATATATGAAGAGCAAAATAAAACGTAGATACAGAAGTAGGGAGATAGCTCTTTTTCAGGTGAGATGGGGATCAAGAGATGGAGGGATGGGAGCGATGAGAGAAAAAGGATAACAAAAGAACCTAGATGTGCTGTATACATGAACCAATTCCCCAGAAGGAATGAAACCATTCTATACTGCAAAAAACATACTGATAAAGAATTGAAAAACCACCCTTGCTTGCAGCACACAGCCACTTATCTAATCAGTTTTACTACTTTTTGTACTTCTGGAAGTCCTCTTTCATGATTGTCTTTTTAAGATGTGATAGAAATACACTGAGCATTGCTGCCTAGTGTCATCCATTGGAAAAGTAGGCCCATAAAATATTAATGTGTCCTCATCCACCTTACTTTTTGCAAATCTCTTAATATGGCAAATTATAAATTTGAGTCTGCCCTAAAGTCAAAGTTACCATGAAAAATACCCATTTTGAATTTTTAATTAAGTACATGTTTGCAGCACACAATGATTATATGCTTTGTGGGGAGTTGATACATATAAATAATGCATCTTTATTCTTTTTACCTTTCCCTTTTTTCACCTCCCTTCATTTCTGATTTCCCTCCACTTTTGCAAAAGATCTATCTCCTACTTCCTATTATATATCATTTACTTTACATTTTTTTTTTTTTTGGTACTGAGGATTGAACTCAGGACTTTGTGCCATTTATACTTTGGATTCCTCATATTAGAAAAGCCCTGTGGTAGTTATGATTCTAATTTTTTTCACTTATCATTAAGACCTGAAGGTGTCTCTATGTACTGGCAAATGACTCAAGTTTCTCTTTCTTTATGACACAGTAGTACTCCATTATGTATAAACATTACATTTCCTTTATCCATTCATCCCTTGATGGATATACAAGCCACATCAAGATTTGGCTGTCATAAACTGTGGTGCTATCAACATAGATATGCTTATGACTGTGTAATTTAATATCTTTAACTCTCAAGAAGATTTCTAGAAGAGAAATAGTTGGTTCAAATGGAATTTCTAGTTCTACATCATAAGGAATATCTATACTGATTGTCAAGGTGATTCTACTAGTTTGCTTTACCACCAACAATGCAGAAGGGTTCTTCATTCCCAGAAGCCTCCCAGCATTTGTTATTACTTGATTTCTCAATGATAGCCATTCTTTCTGGAGTAAGATGGTGTCCCAGATTTATTTTAATTGACATTTATTTAATGACCAGAGATGTTGACATTTTTTTTCGTATGTTTATTGGCCATTTATACTTCATATTCTGAGAAGTGCCTATTCATTTCAGTTGTCTAGTTTTTACTTCATCTTTTATTTGGGGGAATCTTATTTTTCCAGTTATGATGTATTCTAGATATTAGTCTTGTGTATTAGCAATAACTGGAAGTACTTTTTCCTATTTTATAGATTGTCTTTTCATTCTGTTTTTCTGTTCAGAACCATTTTCTTTTAATATGATTTCCATTTGCGGACCTTAATTGTCCATTTTGCTATTTCTTCTGCAATTTGGTGTTCTGTTTAGGGGTTCTTGCTTATGCCTGTGTCTTTGACAGTTTTATCTATTTTATTTTCCTGCAGTTTGTTTCTGTTTTAACATTTAAATCTTTTATTTTGATTTTAGTTTAGTACCTGGTGAAAGATATGAATGTACACTCACTCTTATGCATGTGAATGCTTCGTTTTCCTAACACCAACTATTAAAGAGGCTATCTTTTGCCTGTTTCCTCTTCCATATCCACCTATCTGTCAGTTCTCATGCCATTGGTATGACGTTTTATTTATTATTTTATTTTACAACTGTAGCTTTGTGATATTACTTGAAGTTCAGAATCATGATGCCTCCCGTTTGCTATTGTAGCCCGTGATTGCTTCTGCTATTTTGGGTTTCTTCTAGTTTACGACTTTTAGGATTGTTTTCTCAAGTTCTCTGAGGAATATTATTGTTATTTTGACTGGGATTGTGTTAAATCTGTATAACAGTTCTGGAAGTATGGCCATTTTTACATATTATTTCTGCCTATCTAGGAATAGGAGATATATTTCCATTTCCTGGTAATCCTATTCAATCTCTTTTCAGAATACAGTAGTTTTCATTTCACTTCCTTACTAAATTAATCCCCGAGTATTTAATTTTTCTTGATGCTACTATATGAATGGCAGCCTTTTCACAATTTCTTTCTTGGTGAATTCATTATTAATATACAGAAATGGTATTTATTTTTTTGTGTTGATTTTATATCCTGCTACATTGCTGTATTTTATTAGTAATTTTAGTAATCTTTTGATGGGACTGTGTAGGTTGTGTCATCTGCAAATAACAATAATTTGACTTATTTCTTTTATGTATATATATAATATATATATGTATGGTTCATTTTTGGTATTTGATATGTATCTAGAAATCTATCTACTTTTCTGCTTTCTTCAGTTTTGTATAGTACATATTTTCAAACCAATTATTAATAATTTCTGGATTGTAGCCATCTTCCTTGTGATTTTGCCTTTTTCATTTCTAATTGCATTGATTTGGGTCTTTTCTTTCATTTTTAAAGAAATTTTTCTATAGGTTTGTATATTTTGCTTATTCTTTTGAAGAATAAGCTCTGTGATGCATTGGTTCTTTGTATGTTGTATTAGTCTCAATTTCATTAATTTCTGTACTGATCTTTATAATTTCCTTCCTTGTACTAACTTTGTATTTGGATTGTTCTTGATTTTCTAAGAAATTGATGTGTATCATTAGAGTATTTATGTGGACTTAATCTGCTTTTCTGATGTAGACATTCACAGCTATAAACTTCCCTTTTAGAACTGCTTTCATTATGTCCCATAAGTTTTGGCATTATTGTTTGATTTTAGTAAATGTTCGGTTTCCTCCTTGATTTCTTCTGTCACCCATTGATTAGTCAAGAAAGTATTGTATAATTTTCATGTGTTTGTGCAATTTCTGCATGTTCTTTTCCATAACTTCAATATGCTATGGTATAATAATATGAACAGGATAAATTTGATTATTTTTCATTTACTCAAATATACCTTATGGACTATTATGAGGTCTTTTTTGAAACAAGTTCTGTATGTAGCTGAGAAGAATGTATCTTCTGTTTTTGTTGGGTTGGAAACTCTAAAATTATCAATTGATATCTATTATGTCCAGTTTTTCAAGGTTTTAGTCCACTAATATTTTCTCATTGATCTTTTTCTATTTGATCTATTTGATTCAGAGGGGTATCGATGTCCCCCACTATAATTCTGTTGATGCTTATCTGATCTTTATGTCTTGTGTTTGTTTTATAAAGTTGAGTGTGTCATTGTTTGGTGCACATATGTTTATAATTGTTGTATCTTCCCATTGAATTTTTCCCTTAACCAATATGTAGTAACCTTTGTCTCTTCTCATCTGTTTTAACCAGATCTCTACTTTGTCTGAAAGCAGTAGTCACTCCTATTTTTTTTCCTTTTCCTATTGCATGGAATATCATTCCCTCATCCTTTAATTTTTAATCTATAAATTTATTTTTCAATTGAATATATTTCTTGTATAGATCATATTATTAAGTTGCGTTTTGATCTATTCCTCCAATCTGTGTCTTTTGTTTGGGGAATTGAGACTAATCACATTGAGAGTTACTACTAAAAAATATTGACTGATTTCCTGGCATTTTATTATTTTTCATTTGGTGATTCCTTCCCCCCTTCTACCTAATGCTCATGCTACTTGGTGTAGTCATTCTATTTGACTTTTTGCCATTGTTGACTTCATTGTCTGTCTTTTCTAGGATATTCTTGAGAATATTTTGAAGTGCTTGTTTGGAGGTCATAAATTTGTTAGAATGCCTTTATTTTTATATGCCCTTATTTATTTATCAGTGAAAGACAGTTTTGCAGTTTTCTCACCAAGGTCTCATGAACTTTATGATTTCTGTTAAGAAATCTGCTCTAGGGCTAGGGTTTTAGCTCAGTGCTTCCACTACATGCTTTACAAGTGTAAGGATCAAAGTTTGATTCATTACAAAAAAAAAATCTAACGGGTTTACCTTTAGAAGTGATTTCTTCTTTTCCTGTAACAGCTTTTAAGATTCTATCCTGTTGATCTGAATATTTTGACTATAATATGTTGTGAACAATTTCCTTTTTGAATGTAGCTATCTGGGCTTCTATATGCCTTTATTATCTCAATATTAAATTCTGTCTCTATATTCAGAACATTTTCTTCTATCATATCTCTGGTTTTATTTTTGTCTTGTGTGCAGTCTTCTGTTTCTTCACCAATTTCTATTCATCTTAAATCAGCCTTCATTTGATGGACAGAGACAAACTATCTGTTGTTTTCATGTTCTGCCATTTTTCTTATTATTTTTGCTTGGGATATTTTGGTGCATTTTAGATATATAATGCAGTTACATTCATCATTGGGATATTGTATGCTTACATGACATATCATGGTTCGTATTTTTCTCCCATTCCCCTGGCCTCCCTTCACCCACTCCACCCTTCCCTATTTACTCAGAATTTGTTTCCATTTTTTTTCATTTTCTCTTATTTTTCTTTTCCCTTCTTACCTTTGCCCTACCCCTCCAAATTCCCCTACACCTTTAGACCTTTTTTCCTTTTAAACAATATCAATTATACATTTTGATTCTTATTTACACTTTTATTTATAACACCAGAGAAACTATTCAGTATTTACACATGTGTGTCCTATTAATTTCACTTAAGAGTATGTCCTCAGTGTGCAATCACTTAGCTATAAATTTCTCTAGTTTCTCATTCTTTATGGCTGAGAAGTATTGCTTTTCATAAAAAACAAACAAACAAAAACATCTTCTTTATCCTTTCCCATTTGTTGGGCAATTGGGCTGTTTCCAAAATTTAGTATTACAAACTGTGCCACTATAAACATGGGTGAGCATATATCCCTGTGGTATGATTCTTTTAATTCTTTTGGGGAGATACCCAGCAGGGGAATATCTGGATCAAGTGTGAATTATAATCCTAATTGTTTGAGGTATCTCCATATTGATTTCCATAGTGGTTGCACCAGTCTGCACTCCCACCAACAATGGAGAAGGGTTCCTTTCTCCCCACAACCCTGCCAACATTTGTTATTGTGTGATTTTTTGATAGCAGCCATTCTTTGTGGGGTGAGGTGGAATCTCAGTGTTGTTTTCATCTGCATCTCTTGAATGACCAGTGATGTGGAACATTTTTTCAAATATTTTCTTGCTGCTTTTACTTCTTTGTCTGAGAAATGTCTGTTCATTTCGGATGCCCATTTTTGAATCAGGTCTTTATATTTGGGGGGACTGATTGTTTCGAGTTCTTTATATATCCTCTTTATGTTCTTTTCTCCAGTCATTTTACCTCACTCATGGCTCTGTATACTTTCAATAGAGTGTTTAATTTCCTGGATGTCTGTTTCAATCTCTTTCATGGATTCCATTTCTTTCCTATGCTGCGCATCCATGGCTTCTATCGTGGTCCTGCACTCAATCATTTTTTATCTGTTTCTGTTCTAGAGTCTTTAATCATGTCTTTCATTCTGCTTACCATGTCTTTAATTATGTCAGATATTATTTCTGTTTTAAATTTTTCTAGAGCCTCATTTATCCATTTTGTTACTTCCTGTGTTATTGTTTCAATGTGTCCAGGTGTTGGATTATCAGACTTTTCCACCTCATAGCCTCCAGAATTTGCCTCTAGTGAACTGAAAGCCTGTGTTTGTGCTTGTGCCTTGCTTGACTGTCTTATCATTTCTATTTTTTGTTGTTGGTACTGTCCTTTGTTTAATACATGGGTTAATACTTTGATCTTCCTGCTATAGTTTGTCTTTAGGTTTTGTGGCTCTAATGACTCTAAGGCAATCTCATTTTCATTATACCAGGAAAGACAACTGATAAAATTAATCACAATCCTTTATCCCAAATGATACAATCAGCAACACAATAACATCTGGAACAGCTTAGAAAGTGACAATTTGTGGTAATTATTAATCTATCACCTTTAACCAGGTGGACTCAGTGAAAATAGAGGTTGGAGGGCTGGGGATTTAGCTCAGTGGTTCCACCACCTGCCTCACAAGCACAAGGACCTGAGTTCTATCCCTGGTACAAAAACAAAAACAAACAAACAAAAGAAAACCAACCAAAAACCCAAACAAACAAACAAACAAACAAAAAACCAAGGCTGGAGCTCAGAACAATGGCCTTTATGACACCCTGTGCCTCTGTGGTGTGAATCCAGATACCAGCCCAGCCAGAAGGCCAGAGGTGTGCATGGGGTGGGGGACATACTGCAGGTGACCAGACAGGTGTGCCTCTCACATTCCTCTGCTGAGGCCCAGGGGGTTGGGCTGGGGTCCCAGGAAATCCCCATGTAGCTGTGCCTCTGACTGTTTTTCTGGCCCCAAGTCTCCATACTTTCAAAAAACTTTTCTTTTTTTTTTGTACTGGAGATTGAATTTAGGACCTTGCATGTTCAAAGCAGTCAGTGGAACCCCTAAGCTAAATACTTGGCCTTCAATAGAATTTTTAATCTCCTCAATTTGTTTGTTACCTTTCTGTGGACTCTAATTCTTTGCTAAACTGGCCATTCATGTTTTGTATTATTTTATTAAAGTAGCTTTTTATTGGTGTCTTCTCCATACTCAATGAACATTTTGCTTATTAAGCTCACTATCTGTTCAGTTATATCTTCTTTGAGAGTGTTGAATATACTTTTGATCTCCTTTTTAAACTCTTCTTTTATCAATTTGAATAATTTAGATTTTATTTCCTCTGTGCCTATGGATTGGTTTTGGGGAGTTGGGAGTTTTTGGAGGAAATTTGTTACTTTGTCTTCTCATTTTTCTGGGTTGTTTTTCTAAATTTTTTGGGTTGGTTATAGTAGAAAGACTTTATTGCTAATATAGAGATCTTTTTTGTTATTGACTGTTTTTCTGTCAATCTGGGTATGGCTGTTATAAATGTTTGTATCTGTCTTAAGAAGTTCTGTTAAATTAGGACTGTAGGGTGAAGTGTATTTGGGTATTATGGCTTGTAATTAGATGACCACACAAAGCTTTATGAAATCACGGGCGAAGTCTTTGAGAGGTGACTGGATTATGGTTTGGTGATGCTAGCTTAGGGTGTAATACCTGTATAATATACTGATTGTTTTAACAGAAGCCCCACCATTGGGTTGGGTGGTACCAACTTATAGGCTTGTAACCTTCAACTCTAGTCTTTAATGCAAAAGGAGTCACTTTCAGAGTAAAACCCAATAATTGTGGCTTTTATTGGGGTCAAGTGCTGCTGGCCCAGTCTGTTGTTTCTCCCTGGATCTGCCAATCCTATGGGTTTATCTTGGATCTCTGGAGACAAGTTTCTCCATCCTGGGTAAGCTTCCAAGATAAGCTTTCCAGAATCTACCCTTTTCTTTGCATTGTGTGCCATTTCTCCACTATCTTCTCTGCAGTTTCTTTCTTTCTTCTTCTTTTTTTTCTTGTCACCTCCCTCTCAACTCTCAGAGATCAATTCTTTTTTTTTTTTCTCTTTATCAATTTCTTTGTCAGGTGTCTCAATTCCAAGTCATTTGGAAATGCTATATTTTGTTGCTGATTACTACTCAGCCATTTTTTTTCTCCTCTGACATTTAAAATTAATTTAGGACATTGAGACAGTCATGATGCTTCAACTAAGGACAGTCACTAAGGATGACATTCAGAAATTATTCAGAAAGTGGTAAGAAAGGGAGGAAAAGTGTATTTGAAGCAAAGTAGAGTGTTTTGAGGGTGATTAATGGTGATGTGAATTTTACTGTAGTATATTTAAAGATAATCATACTGTGTATACACCTGACACTAGCATAAATTTTACAAAACAAAAATTTGAGACAGATGACATTGTTGAACCTCAAAATATTATAGGAAGATCAGAATTGCAGGAGAAAGTCATGGCTTTATTTATACTCCCTTTTTTGCATACCCATTTTATTCCTTTCCACATTCTTCTCATTTTCTAATAGTTCTTTTTTCTTTTTGATGAAAGTTTAATGTGTGCAGACATGGGGACCTGACCACACACCATGGATGTCTGATTTTCTTTCTCCTACCATTTCTCATGAGAAAGCCTTAATTTACCTATTGACAGGTTATATAGCTGCACATTCTTTCTAGCACCTGCTATTTATGAATAGTGTCTGGTGGTCTTTTAATGCCTAGTTCAGTATTTACCTGTTAGGGATTCAGTTTACTTTCTGACCTTACTAGTTGAATGGAGCTTTCCTGAAAATGTTACCTTTGAGGATTATGTTAAGAATCCCTAAAGCTGACAACTCAATAATCACCCTCCTTTCCAGAAACACACTTCCAGGTAGCTGGCTTGGCATGAAGCCCATTGCCATTTTTCCTTGGGCTTTTGAGGGATGTGCACATGATGAATTTTTCCTGTCCCAAGCTGTGGATAACTGAAAGAAACAAGAAAATTAAGTGTCTTGTTTGCTTTCACCTTACACTATTATGGATTTAGAAATAAATAAAAAAATATTGTTCTGAATTCTATAATCCTTCAGCTCAAGTGCAAATTTGCACTCTTATAGTAGTAAGCAATACATGGTGTTTCAGATTCATTATTTCATTATAGCAATCCTACGTATCATATGGCTTCTGTTGTTATCCACATTTATAGATGGAAAATGGAGGCCTTCAGGGATTTTTAACTTGCCAAGTGATTTCATATCTTCTGTGGAATGAAATGTGGAATAATTACATGCAATAAAATACATGATTTATTATAAAGAAACACATATAACATCTTAACAACCAGATGTTATGATAAGACTATTACCATTTACCCATTTTATAAATGAGAAAATATGGTAAGCAACCTTGTCTTGATTTTACCAATGATATTAAATAATTAATAAAATGCTGGAAGTAATGAATTTTTTAAATATTTTGTTAAAACATTTTACATTGTTAAAATGTTTTGTTTTAGGAACTAGACTGTGTAGTTTAGGAGAATAGAATGAAGTCAATAAGACTGTTTTTGAATTCTTGTTCTAGTATAGGTGAGTGACCTAACTATTCTGGTTCTGATCCAAATGCTAACAACTATGTGATTTCCTAGTCACTCTGTGTCTTACTTTTCTAAATTCTAAAATGAAAATGAATAATTTTTTCTTAGTAATATTATAAAAACTGGTCAGAATCAAGCTTATGTAAGGTGGAGGTTTAATTCTGGTTCACACTGTGGGGTTTTGTGGTCAAATGCGCACACATCTATATAGATTGTCTATGTTTTGGGCTAGGCCTCTGGAGTGTAGGAGAGAGATGAACTGGCTGGAAACAAACCACATTTATATATATATTCAGTCCAGGCTTTCTGGCCAGGCTTGTATCCCATGTAATTACAATGACATCTCAATATGGTCTCATGTCTCAAGTGGTCTTGCATGTATCGCATTAACATTTGAAAGTTACAGCTCTAGAAACTGAACAATCTCCAGGTAACTTGATGCCATGAGGAGAGAGAGGATTGCCTTCCAAATGCTGCCAGGGAGATTCACTTTATAGCACCTTATGTAGGAATTCCTGTGGAGGATAATTCTCTGAAGAGGTATTTGGCCTCCTTGTTTGAAATGCATCTGCTTCTTTAGGTTGTTAAAGACTAAGTAATCCAAGACAATCCAGATAATGAGCAAAGTGTGAAACTGGAGCTGGTTAAGATCAGGAGAAATTCAAATTGCAGGCAGCATTGTTTATCTTTCAAAACATCCTGCTGGTTCACAAAATAGATTGAGATTATTTAAATTAATCAAAAATGAAAAACCAGTTGGAGTCCTAGTGAAGCTATGTTGATGTAATTAATTCTCTTTATTCAGAGGCTATTTAGGATTTGGATTTTCCAGGGTCCTGACCTTTGATTCCTACACCTAGATGTCTGCCTTTCTTTAGTACTCTACCTAACACTGCCTTCTATGTGAATGGAGAAGGCAAAATGAGTCCTGAAAGGTAACCATTATTTTAATCTAACATTGGGCACTTAAGACATTTTAGATGAAGAAAATATACTGCTTATTATCAACTGTGGACTAACTTAGTTCTGAAGTGGCTGTGAGCTTTGTGTCAGGTAAAAAAGCAGAAAACCAAGACCAGACCAGAACGACTACAAGTCTTTATTGTAGGGAAAATCTGGGATATCTCAGAACTTCTTTTAATGGACTGGTGTGGGGCTTTTAGGAGCTGGGGTGGAGTTAAATGAGGTAGTATTAAGGGATTAGAGGGGCCTGTGACATCCCTGGTTACTCAGAGGTGGCAAGTATCTGGTTACTTTTTGGTGGGAGAAGAGGCATCATGGGAAGAAGACAGTCCTTTGGTAGGTGCGAGAAGCCATCTTTTTAGGTGAGAAACAGAGCATTATGGGAAGGGGAGTAATGGCCATTTTAAGGTGAGGGAAATCTAGCACTTTGTTAATTCATTCTGTTCTCTGGGTAGCCAGTGAACCATTGGAGTTTATAATGGGCTTCAGAGATTCTTCATGTTTCTATGATAACTCAAGGGTTAGAGAAAGTACTCAGATTTGGAATTCTGTGAAAACTCCATTGTAACAAAGAAAGTAGAGATATCTGATTATCCTAGCCAGAAGAAATTCAGTCTCCTGTGAAGTCGTAAAAACCAATATTTATGTGCCCCATTTGGGAAATTATCACATCCTTCTGTGGATAGTGCAGAGTTACGTACTGTCAAACCTCCCCACCAGACTGCAAGGCAATCCTCTAGAGGGTGTCTTTGTCCTCATCTGTTTCATCTCCAAAACAGTCCAATTATACTATCATGTGAGCTATATCTGTAATTTTGAGCTCTTCATTAATCATGTTAATAAAAATAAGAAAACACAGTGGATGTAATTAGCTTTAATAATATGATAAGTCATCAACATCTGGTGTGTATTTTATGGCTAAGTATATTTCAGTTCAGACTAGCCAGATTGCGAGTACTCGGGAGCCACATGTGGCTGGTAGCTGCCATGTGGGACAGCCCAGTTCTCAAATGCTTCACTAGGGGAGGTAATTTAGTGTGAGGTCCTCAAATAACAGAATGTAGGGGCTCAAATGCCAGCTCCCCTGATTTTCTAGGTCTCACCATTTTCATTTTTCAAAGTAACATTACAAATGAAGACAATCTGTGGTATATGTATATGTTTAAAACACATTAAATGAAGTAAAATATTTTTTTTCAAAGGGGATTTTATGGCAGATGGTATTGTTAAATAAAAGTTAGCTATTCCTATCATTAAATAGTATCTAGATACTAGAAAGTATTCAATAGAATGTTTCCTTCATGTTTGCTAGACAAAGTTTTAGTCATTACTCATACACATCACAAAGTGGATCTTGTCTGTCCTTGATCTCTCAAACTGACTCCATGCGAATACATTCTCTGTTCTCCCAAAGAACCTGATTCCTTATCCAAATATAAGTACCTAGTATTTTCATTTCTCTGTAGATTAGGAGCTTACCTTATTTATCTGATTATACATGAACTGCTACTTTGTAATTGCTTTGAATGTTTTAAACACATAAGAAATGAACATATCTATTTCTTTGCAGCATGACAGGTTGAGATCTCTTTTAGAAGACTTGCAAGATTGTTTTTCTGGTCTGAACAGAATAGGAAACACTGTTGGAAATAAATATGGTTTCAACTTTGAGTTTCCTCTCAAATATTTGTTGAGCTGATAGAGATTTCCTGAGATATTGAAATGATAATTACTTTTAATAGGAGAGTAGTGTGCCCTGAGAGGATAAAGTGGCTGTGTGTGTTAGACAATGACAATTGTGTAATCATTGAAACTAGTGTAACTGACACATCTAAACTGCAAATAATATGTCCCTTTGTCATTATGGATCACAGCTACATAGGGCACAAGGTATTTGATGGTTTATTATTACTCAGGTTTAAGTTTAAATCAATTCCAAATTTGCAACTGCCAATAGGAAAATGCTGCCATATTGGTCAGAGTTGTTCTGGCACAATTCAAGGTCTCACCGTATTTGGTTTTTAAGGATACATTTGTACTGGCTCCAAGGAGCTTCTCCATTGCTTTCTCTTTCTGGGTCTAAGTTTTATTCCCTAACTTTAACAGATTAAATGAAGATGAGGCTGGGACCAGAATTTGTGGTGTTAGTTCAATCAATTTTGTGTGTTGGGATTGTATAGGAGATACTACATTGTATTTGTTCTTTCTTTCCATTGTGCTTACCCATGCTGCCATCCCCACCTTCTTGGGCTTCTGGTATAGTATAAGCAAAAGTAAATAGTCAATTTAATCAAGTATTTATTTTTTGGACACTGAAATTTAAATCATTGTGCTAAGTATGGGGGCACAGATATGAGTAAGAAGTGGCAGGAGAGATGGACAAACTTACAATTGCAATCAGGTACTGCCTAAATTTTGCAGAATTAAGTAAAATTTTATACAGATTAAAAGCAATTAATAATTGTTATATAGTAGATAAATATTTTAAAGACAAAATTAATCAGTCTCTATCTCTTTTTGGCCAAGTAATATTAAGTAGCTTAATCTAGCTACCCTTGTTTCTTCAACTGCAAAATGGGAATAATTAAATGGTTTATTCCTGTGGATGAAATTGAAGGAGACCATCTCAGAAGGCAGGTGATATGAAGGCTGGTTACCTTTCCTGGGCACACAGAGCACTTAGCACAATAATAAGGATCCTTCAAGTGTTTGCTGTAGCTGTTACTTTCTAAAAAGTTGATTCTTTTATGTGCATTTGTCTTTACTGTTTCTGTAAGTGAAAAGACTGACAGAATTTTACCTTATATCCAAACTTAAATTCTTCTGGTGACATATATGTATTTTTTTCAAATCACAGTTTTAAATTCAAAGCTGAAAGGGAGAGAAGTTTCTGTGTCAGGATAAAGTTATATTATAAAATTGAAGTAATTTCAATTTTGCAATATTAATGTAAGGTTAGCTAAATAGACCAATGAAGTATAATAGGTAATTCTGAAGCTAGATTAACTTATATAATAAGTGTATATGTGATTAAGGAAATAGCATACCTTAATAAAGAATGGAATATATACCAGTATTACATGTGTTGAGAAGTTTATTATTGGAAAAGAAGATCAACCTACCATCTTTTAAAAAAGCTTACATCTCAATTAAACCTGAAAAAAAAGCTTACATCTAAATACAATCCCTATGAACTAAGAATTAAATATCAAATTTGCACTTACGAGATAGCACATATGACCAAATAGATAATATTTGGTTGGAATGATGACCTCCCATTGTTCTTTAGCTAAACTCTGAAGTTTAGAACGGTGCTCAAGAAACATCCTGGACTCTACCTATTTCCTCTTCTCATCCAGTATTACTTATTCACTTCCTTTCTATTTACTTTTGTTAGGTGCATTCCTCTCAGCTGTTTGGATCTGCTGTGCCTGTGCTGCCTCCTAGACTTGCTTGTTACTCTGGATTGCCTAATGTCCCAAACCCATCCATCCCACTCTCAGACCTCTAAACCTGATTTGGTTTCTTATGCTTTATCTGATGTTCAATGCCTTTTCAGTTTCACTGCTTGCTCAGAATATTGAACTTTTCATCATGGCAGTCTTCCCACTGGTGTCTGTACAAGTTGGTGTCATCTCTTCAATGGACTGGCACATGCACGAGAACACACCTGTATCTTTCTGGCTTACTGCTGTCACCTTAATGTGTAACCACTGTTTGACATTCATTGGCCACTCAAAAACTATTAGGACAAGTGAGTTAAATAGCTTAAGAAATGAAAGAAAATAGTGATTTTAATATAAAAAATTAGAACAATTTAGCCTTTCGAACCATTATAAAGAATTATAGAGGATAAGTGATTTCAAAATGGTGGACTGAAGGCTTTTCTAGTTTTTTAGCACTTTGTAGTACATTCCCTAAACAAGGAGAACAGAAGATCAAATGCAAATTCCATCTTCAATGAAAGTGTATGATATATGGAAGAATGGTAGTGAAGCCATAACACAGAGGGAGTACATAGATCCTAGGCAAGGATGCTACTGTAACCGGAAGAGGTAATGCCCTGGGAGCATCAGAAATCACACAGGACAGATTATGTGAAGTCAGATGCAGTGGCCCACAGCATAGCAAATGTTTTTCAGTGCCTCTTGTACTCCTTGAAGCAAAATTCACAACTAGTAGTAGTACTTACACATCCAAAAGAAAAAAAAAACTCATGCAATTCCTTAATAGTAAGATGTGAGAAATCAGTAAAAACCTACACACACTCTGTATAATTACACTAGAAGACTTTAATTGGCATCAACATAAAAAAGAAAAAAATGCACACTGATTCAGATGTCATACAGTGATGACTTAAATATCATGAGGTATCATTGATGAAATTACCGTTTGAAAAGTAATGATAACAGTAATAAAATGCTAACAATTTGATATAGTTCCAAATGAAGTGTTGAGTAATGTCCAGAGAGAACACAGGCAAGCAATGCAGGAGCAAGAAGATTTTTCATTGCATCCCACTCGTTGCAGGATACACAACAGCCTTGCTGTGTTTCCTACATGGAGAAGAGTAGCACTTATGGTGACAGCAACCCCCATGAAATTTTACCAAAGGTCTCCTCTGTTGCATTTGCATCTCCACTGAGAAACACTGTAGGCAGCCAATTTAGAGGTTTGGGGGCTTCTTTAGGAGACACGTGGAAAGCTACTGGAAAATTTTTATCAAAGAAATGTGATCTAACTAATGTTTTAAAAGGCCCTCTTGTGAAGTGGAAAATAATCCTTAGTGGGGAAGGGCCAAGGCAGAAGCCATGTTAGGAAGCAGCTCTGAAATTACCCAGCATGGCTGTAGCTCTGGCAGCTGGTGAGCAGTGCCTCTAAGAGTCAAAAATGCAAGTACTAGGTTCTAGGCCTCCCTGATGCAATGTTCTATTGTATTTTTCTTTGTCTCTTAGTGATGATTTCTTGGTATGGAGGCAAATCCAAAGTTGTTGGTTTCTGCAAAGATATACCATTTGTTTCTTACTAGCGTGTAAGTTATAGTTTCATCACGTTTTCCTTTCTATAGTGGTCCAGAGCCATTAATGCAGACAGGAGACTGTATATTAGACTGACTTTTCAGCCAGGACTCTTTTAATGAACGCTTACTCATGGTCCAATACTGCAAATCCCATTAACCGGACCAATATAGCCCCATTCTACAACCTGATTACCTTACCACTCCAAAGCTGGTAAATTGGAAAAAGAAGTGAAATGAGTTTTCTAGTCCCCCAGGGAATATGCTTAGAGTTACACAAAACCTGTCTTTTACAGATAAAATCCACCAAGCAGAGAAGTTAATTATCAAAAGCAGAAAATAAATAAAAAAAATATAAGTTGAGCTATCACAAGGGTAGCATCTCTAAAACCACTCCATATTACAGCAGAGAAGAATCAGCTTGTCCCACTAGTTGGATGGATTCAGAAACATAGCTAAAAATGACTTTCAGTAGATATGAAGTTTTCTGCAAATCATATACTTTATCTATAAATTCATATATATTTTTTATTTTACTCTATTCTTATGATTTTTAAGAAATAAAACACTAATTTTTGACTTATTTTCTATGAAGTAATGTTGCACTGGTAGATGTTTTATTTTATCTTCTGTGTTTTATGCCCATATTTCCATGTATGCTGCAGGGGTAACTGAAGGAACTTTGCATTTCATTGGATTAAAATGATGGCACTTCTTAGTTACTTTTCTTGTTACTGAGACAAAATCCCTGTAACCCAGAGTTAAAGGAAAAAGTGTTTATTTTGGCTCATGGTTTATAGAAGTTTCAGTTGATAGTTGTCTGGCTCTAAGGCAGGGTGGCACGGCAGAGGGGCATTGCAGAGAAGAAACAATTCTAGTCAGCCAGAAGGCAACAAAGCAGCAGCATTGGCAACCAAATCTGCCTTTATATTTCATACAGGCTACCTGCCCTTTGGGTGGTGCCACCCACTGCCAAAGGTGTGGCATCCTTAATCTCAACATTGCACACCTGAGATCCAGCCATCTCTGAAAAAACCTCTCCTCTGACTGGATAAGGCTTTGGGGAGATATCTCCATATAAGCCATAAAATGGCATAACCAAAATGAATAATTGAGCAGAGCCCAGTGCGGGGACTATTTTAAATGGGAGTAGGGAAAATAGCTTAGACTGTCAAGGCCCTAGTGGTTGATATATATAGCCCCTCCAAAATATGTGTTTGTGTCCCGATCGACACAACTGTAAATATTGCTTTGTATGGAGGACAAGTAAATATTACCTTTTGTGGTAACACATGTAATTAAGGATTTGAGATAAAGAAATTATTCGAAAGAAGTCAAATGGGTCCAAAATCCTTTAGCAAGAATATTTAAAAGAAAGAAGTAAAGGAGGGAAACCCAGAAAAAAGAGAAGGAGGCAACATGAACAGAGGCAGAGATGAGAGTGATATAGGTTCAAACCATGGGGTGTAGCTGCCAGAAGATCAAAATGTCAAGGAATAGATTGTAAAAGAGGAAATTTCTATAGTTTTTCTGGTTTTCAGCAACCTAATTTTATGACCATGATGGGACAGTTACATGAAACAAATGCAGGCATTCTTGGGCTGGCAGTCTCAAAGGACCCTTGGTATTAATGAATCTGAAGTGCAAGGAGGGGAAGTAGCTACCAGCACTAGTGAGTCAAGCATGAGTCCAAGGACAGTGCCACCTCACAAGCTCTATGGCCTTTGCCAGAGGAATGTCCTCTGAAGGAGGGATTGGGTTTGAGAGGGCAATATCCTGAGGTTTTCTTTTTTCACCCTTCATGGATCTTTACCCTGTGATCCACTGAAGCCAATCCAAAGCTTGGCAAGAAGGGAGCCTGACCGATGCAATCCACAGAAATCAGCTGCCCAGAGACTGCGCCTCTGAGGAAGGTGAATAAAGTGTCCTTAACAGTATTTGTAATCCAGTTTGATAACTTTAGCACAGTGAAGAGTCATTGTCCTATGAATCAGGAGGCTTGGATTCTAGTCTTTGCCACTACCCACACACTCTAGTTTCTTTGTTTCACTTTAGAATCTATTAAAGAAAAAGAGAAATTAATTTTAAAACTTTTCAAGTTGAAAAGACACACATGTGTAAATACCAAACAGTTTCTCTGGTGTAAAAAACTAAAAGTATAAATAAGGTCCAAATGGTACAACTGACAATGTGACATAGCAAGAAAAGGAATATAGGTGTAGGGGAAGTGGAAAGGGTAGGGGAAAGGAAATAAGGGAAAAGAAAAAATATGAGAAAATGAAAAAATGGAAATAAAGTGTTTGTAAATGGGAAAGGGAGGAGGGGGTGAAGGGAGGGTAGGGACAAGGGGAAAAAATGAGAACCAAGACCTGTCATGCAAAGGTACAGGATCCCAATAATGAATGTAACTGTCCTGTATACCTAAGAAGTAACAATAAACTCAATGAGGAAAAAAAACTTTACAGATTGGAAAATTGTGATATCTCAGGAATCATTAACCACTATGAAGCTGAGGACAGGAAAGAAACTTATGCTACAGGACAGAACAGGACAACGCAAGAACTTACTCTTACATATTTTAGTGCTCAGTAATGTTTCTAGGCTTTGTGGCAGCGATCTGATGTGGTGCTCTCCTCAGAATGAGAAGTGGAAACTGCCGCACAAATACGTGGTGAAAGAAAATCCTCCTCTTGGAAACTGTTGGAGGAGGATTTCCTTTCATTTCCTGAAAAGTGTTGTGTGATTTTGTTTCTGCCCTTTTCATTAATGCACTGTACTCTGTGTCTCCTTCCCCATTCTCTGTTGTACCTTATGTTAGACCTCACTTCAGTTCAAATATCTTTTCCTCAATTATGCTTTTCCTGAAGCGCAAGAGTAGAATTAATCTTAAAATTCTTTGGCCCAGTTACATCTTTTGTAAATTTCTCTATTGTTTCACTGTATTGTAGATAGCTCACTACATGCTTGACTCTGCTCTTTGACAGTAAGACACTAAAGACAGGAATATTGTATTTCTCTTTACCTTCAATTCCTAGCATGGTACCTGACACCTAGTGTGTTCTTAGTATATGCACAAATGAATTAAATAGCAAATATTTGGCTACAATTTTGAAAGGAAGGGTTCTCTCAGAAGCTAGATATACCCAACAATTTCTACTATTAGATTAGATTTGCTTTGGGATTCAAAAATAGATCAGTCAAAATTTATTAATCCTTTATCTGTCTCAATATGTTACACCAATCAGAGTGTTCATAGTATCCTGGACAAACTTCAAGTTAAAAAATATCACAGAAATTCTCTTTCTATACACACTTTCAAAATTTCTGTATGTTTTCCTCAATATAGTTGAGTATTTAATATCTCTTCTATATTGGGAGTCCCTCAAAGATGAAAATATGTCATTATATTTCTAGCAGGTATCAAAATGTTCAGCATAGCATAATGTTAAGATTTATTAAAATTAATTGAATTTCTACATAAATAAGATTAATTTTATTTTTGACAATTGGCATAACCTACAAAAACTGTGATGTGAAATATTTTGTACCAGGGATCAAACTCAGAACCTTCCACCTGCAAGGCAGGGGGTAGAACCACTGAGATAAATCTCCAGCCAAAGTTTTTTGTCTTCTTTTTCCCTGCACTGGGAATTGAACTCGGGACCTTGTGCTTGTGAGGTAGGCAGAGGAACCACTGAGCTAAATCCCTGGCCTGTGAATTTTTCTCAATCTTTGGTGGTATGCTTTAAATTATATGATGCAAATCATAAAAGGAAACAGCATATGCAAAATTTATTTCTGTAGATGTTCTAGGGAGTACTAGAAAAAGTCCTTGTCTGGAGTCATTCTCTTTATGGTGGATTAGTGAAGAGACTGAGAGACATGACAGATACATAAGAAAGAAGATAATTCTCAAATAGAACCCCAAAGTGAATGTTGCTGGAGTAGGTGCTTTCAACAATCAGCATTGATTTGTGTTCAAGCTGCTTCTTCACTGGGCATCTCTGCTGCCAGCTGCAGGGTAACAAGCAGCAGGGATATTTAATTTAACTACAGACAATGACTTTGCAGCTACAGGAGGCAGCCAGCTAATCTTTACGCTGGCTAGCATCTTCTTAAATACTAGTCCATTAGCTCCTCCCAACAACTCTGTAAAGAAATTGTTTTATCTTTAATTTATGTAAGGAAGCTGAGGCTGGAAATGTTTAAGTGACTTGCCCAAGCTCACAGGACTAATCCTTTCACGATGATAACAGTAAATATTCCACTACAATATACTGACTTCACCAATAAAAGCTGTCACAGAATGCTAGTCTTTCAGTGGATTTAGAATGTTGAAGAATCAGAGTCCCCCTGGGTCTCCTGTTGATGAATACAAATGTGAATGAGAAGAAAGCCAGGTTAATGCAGGGCTGAATCTTCAGCATGAGTATTCTGAGGTTTATGGTGTAGCCTTTGTCTCTTAGTGTTTAATTTAGTCTTATAATGGGGTCTAAAGCACAGCTAAATATTCAGAAAGAATTTCTGGAGAAGCTCAAAAAGAAATTTTTCTGAATGTGGTTGAGTGCTTAAAAATTTCCCCTGAGGTACTCTGTGTCAGACAATGAACAGGAAGTTGGGTGAATCAAAGAGAGACTCAGAGACTTGATGCTTAAAGGGGAGTGATGACATAATGGGGACATGCTGGAGCTATCAGGCAGTGTGTCTTCTACCCACTGCTTCTGTCCAAATGTCTTCTGGTTATGCCTCTTTCCAACAGTGCTTCTACGCATCATTCAATATTATTTACCACCAGTTCCCTTCCCCCTGCCCTTTACCCTGCTAGGCACATTTGGAGGACATTGAGTCTAAATCGTAATTTTCCACTCATCCATTTGGCAATGTGATTGAAGAATAAGGTGGCAGGCAAAGGTGATCACCAAGTAGAATCCAAGAACTGTGTTAAAGGTTGGGAGGAAATCTTCTGTTTGGGGCTCTTTTGGAGAAATAACTGAGAATTCTGCTACCTCCAACTCTTACCTGACCTGTGATTTTGAACTCCTTTGTCTAGATTATTTGCTTTAAGGGACAAAGTACGATGGATGTTAGAATGGCAGTTGGCTGTCATGTTAACAATTCAGAGAAGCCATAAATATGTCTCAGAGAAGCAAGTAAGCACCATAGAGTGTCATAAAAATGGCCCATCAGACCCTTTATCTTCATGACATTAGCTGGTAGCTACTAGTTTGGGCTTCAAAGACAGAGTCCAAATGCAAATATCTATGTTTCTGTACTTATTTTTCAGCAGTATGGCCTTGAAAAAATTATCTTTTTGAGTCTCAATTCATTCATGGGTATGTTAATAGCATTTGCTGTGTCATGCTGTAATGATTAATGCATTGCATTGTGACAAGGCTTAGTATCTGCAAGTGTTCATTAATAGATTTTAGCACACTAGATTATTTATTTTAGTCTATTAGTACTTGTATGTAGTACATAAAGTTTCCTTGTGTGTAGTATATAAAGTTTACATCATGAAAAGTTGGTACATGTACATAACATATGTTAATTTCTCTTTCATCCTTTTTCCCTTACTCCTTCCCCCTCTAACTATCCCTTGACCCCTTTCCCTTGTTTTATTTTTTTGTACATATTTTCAGTTGTTTACATTTCTTGTATGCAGTTGGTGCGTGTGTATAACACGTACTGCATTTTTAATATTACACTCTTTAGAATGACCAAAAAAAGCTCTTAAGTACCTTAATGCTAAGTGTACTCCAAATTGATCAAATCTGAAACTCTGATGTTGCAAATTTAGTATCAGTATTTTACAAAATTTTTCCTGGTAATTCTAACATGTGGCCAAGAATAAGAGCTACTGTCCAAATTTATTATTAGCACATAAAATTTCATCTTGTGAAGACTCCATTTGAATAAAAATGATGAAATGAAGCTGACTTCTGTTTAAGACCAGTGATATACCTCATGTTTTTCACAATATTCCCGTTTTATGGATGAGCAAACCAAGGGGCACAAGAGATTAAAGTAGTATATAATGGAGTTGGGATTCCACAACAGCATCTCTAAATTTAAATCTGCAGCTTTTGTTGTGTGTAAATCTCTAGTTACTAGGCTCTTCTTGTGGTCTGGTACTTAGATTTAGTTAAAAATCTGATCTTCTTTATGAAATGTAGAATAGGCAATTCAGGACACTCTCCAGGGGAGCAATTCTCATTTTTCTACATTATTACCCAGGTAATAAGAGATTTCAATTGATAGTGTGGTTATTTGATGAACTGAGGCCAAGGAGTCATATATGAGTGCAGTTTCTATTCCTACTATTAACCACATAATATCATGTAAGTCTCTTACCCTCCTTGAACATCTATAACATGGTGAAACGTGAAAAATGTGGACTATTTTTTCTTTAGTTATTAAAGGGAAAATTACTGAGAAGACAAGTCATGTAGGATTATTCATAATTCTCACATACAAATTTAAATTGACCCAGACTCAAAGGAGATCACTAAAGATGGAGTCCTCTCTGATCCTTATGAGCTGGATTAGGTTTCTGACAGCACAGAGAAGTTTATTTTAGAAGAGCAGTGGCTAGTGCTGGGATCACAAGTCCTCTAACATGGAGTTTCCTAACTAATGACCCAACCAGAGATGTGGGAAATCATTGCCTTGGTGCTGTTAGGAGCCAAAAAGTGAGGAAGTATGGACTTTCACTGAGGTCCATCTAGTTTGCCAAACCCTAGAGGGATTCTAAGAAGCATTCCCCGCTGCAGAGCTTTGCTGTCTATTGTACAGGGATTCCCACAAGCTGAAAGATTGCAGCTGTGGTCTTGGGACACATAGAAGGCCTTGTGATGATTGTGATGCTCTGTGTGACACTGATCTTGGAGGTGCACTGCCTAGCATTTTGTGCTGGATGGTCATGGTGGGTTTTGTGCTTTAAATTTTATTGCTAGAGAAAGACAAATAACAGTCCACTAGAATATCTACCTTTCTGGAGGAAAAACAAAATTGTGAGAGATTTAGCTACATTGTAAGTGAATTTGCAGAGATTAGATTAATTGTGCTAGAAATCAGACTAAGAATGAACTATCAGCTCAGAGATGTAGCTATCATGAAGAAAGAGCCAGTGTCTGTGTGGATCAGTTGTCGTCCTTGGAGTCTCTCCATTTTGGGCAATCTCATATTTTTAATTTCTCACCCCCCCCTTTCTTGTAGCAGGGATCAAACTCAGGACCTTTTGATTGTGAGGCAGGCAGTGGAGCTGCTGAGCTAAATCTCCCTCCTGGGCAACCCCATATTGAGTCAGAAGGCCTATAAAAAGAGTAAGATAGAGCTCATTTTGGACCTCCTTGTTCAGAAAGAAGTTCGTTATGTTCCTTTGATTCAAATATTCCACAAGTTTGGGGATCAGTCAGTCCAGGGTGCAACCCACTGCATTGTCTTCTAGACAGATGACAAAAGTCAAGGTGGGAGTTATAGGAAAGAGTCCTCCAGAAGAGGATACCAAATGCTTCCCACTTTTTCAGGAAAGCAAGTATGAAATTCTCCAAAAATCCTCTGCACCATGGGTTCACTTTGGTCTAGCACTGTTCCTCACTGAAAATGAAGACTCTATTCCAACATCAACTACCAGGTTTGCTCTGTGTTTATGTAACCCAGAAATGTAATTGGATCATTATATAATCTGACCCTCTTTCCATTTAAGCTACTTTGAAAATCCAGAACAGCAAGACATTTTTGTCTCTCTCTGCCAAGTACTTTTCTCTATTTTAGCATTATTCTGAGTATGCAATAGCTCAATTAGAGACACAGTAGGTTACAATTGTTAATATATTGATTGTAGAATATATAATGTGAATATTATTGGTTATGATCGAATTTTGTTCAAATCACAGGCTGCATCATTACAATATTTTTGTTGCCATTAATTGAAATAAACTAGACACAGATTTTTTGATTTTTAATTGTTTAACTTTAACTGTAACAGTGTAGTTAATAGCTTTTTGTTAAATGTTTCACAACCGTGGAGATATTTGAAAGCTAAGATTTATTTCATGCAAGAATGACTCATTTCTCTGGTTAAAAGCTTATTATTATTTAATTTAATAAAATTTGGTTAACAAAAAACTAAAAGCCTTATGAAAAAGAGCCTACATTTTTGAAGTTGCTTCTGCCTCATTTTGGTCATGAAAAATTAATTCTCTAGTTTTATTGAGTTATTGTGGAATTTGATATATTGAAAATAAATTGCAGCGTTCCATTCCATTGTCTTCTTTTATGGTGATCTACTTCCACTTTATGGTTACTGGTGAAAATGTAACAAGGACAAATATTAATTTGTCGAGCAGAGTAGTAAGTTCATATCAGGGATGTGAATATATCCAGGCTTCCTGTATCCTAGTCATAATTTTCCTTACTAATTGATGCTTTCTATTCATCCATAGAGAAGCCTAATAATCAGAAAAATGTCTATATAGAGATTTACCTCTATCTCTATCTCTTTACATTTGGAAGATATCTCAACATAAATTTCTTTATTCAAGATATTTGCAGGGTGCCAGGCTGTCATTTCAGTTGAATCATTATATTATGCTTACAGACTATTGTCAATATATCATTTGGTTTATACATGTTTATATCTATTTTTGGGTGGGAGGAAAATATTTAATTCAATTATTATTATTATTTTTTTAGTTGTCATCTTTCTTTTTTTTCAGCTTTAATTGAGTTTATTGGTACATTTTAGGGATACAGTACAGTTACATTCATTGTTGGGATCTTGTACCTCTACATAACAGGTCTTGGTTCTTATTTTTTCCCCTTATCCCTGCCCTCCCTTCACCCCCTTCTTACTTGTATCCAATACTAGAAATTAGAGACTTATAGAATATTTAATTTTAGGACTTGGGAATTTATATTAAAGTCATATTTTGTTTAATTTCTATGGAAGGTCATTGATTGAAACTGAGCACTGCAATTTCTGGTAATCCCCATAGTTTGGAAGAAAATTCAGTAGAGGGTGCATAGCCATGCATGCCTTCAGAAGAAAATAGCCTGGGGTGGATTTCTGTACTTGTGATGCCTATCTAGGGACCTGAATTATTTCAGTGCATGAATAGAGGTCTAATTACTATTTTACTTGGTATTATACAGGGTCACTACTGTTCATCAAACAGTGCAGTTTATCAAAAAGGAGAGAGGCTTTGTGCCAGAGTGTTTTAGGTGCTCTACCTGGAAGAGTTATATGAAGGAACCTAAAAAAGGTCAATAATAGAAGCAAAAACAGCTAGAAGGAGATTCAGTTTGGCAGTTACAGTTCGATACATTTGGGACTAAATAAATTTCAAATGAGTGTTTTAAATGGATTAGAAAATCCTGGAAAGCTCTAATTGTGAAAAAGACCTTGGAGTCTTATTAGAGGATGATAAATTAGATTTGGTGGCAAAGTGGGCAAGCCAAATAAATTCATGGTATTTTTGGCTGTGGAGGCTAAATCAAGTACTACATTATTTGAGATATAAATCTAGTGTCTTAAAAAAGACTGTTGTAGTTACCCTACTATACCCTTCCCTAATTTATATAGCTCATCTCCACTAGAATGTTTCATAGTTTTAGAAAGAAAAGTTTTCAACTTTGTGGAAGTGAGACCTGTGTTTGGTTTCTGGTATATCTCATTCAACAGACCCATACATCATTTAATGGGATAAGAGTAAGTTGTAATAGTTCTTTTTTTAATGAAAGAAAAGAAACAAAACTGAATGCATTTAAGAGTAAGACTTATAATAAAAATTCTTATGAAGATAAAAATAATGAGGCACTTATGTTCCAAGAATTTCCATCTATTCAAGAAAAATGACCACGGAGAAACAATTTTAGATAATTTAAAAAAATATAGCCAAAAATTTTTGTGGATAGGAAAATCACTATTGTAGTGCAATCAGTACTGCACCATTGTAGTGTATTAACTATATTTAATGACATACGTGCATTACACACATTGTTTTGTTTATTCATTTGTTGAGCCACTTTCATATAAAAATGTTGTACGAAGCACTACGGTGAGTGTAGAGAACTACAAAACTAGGTTCTTCTGTTGTGGAAGAAAAAAGGCATAATAATAATTAAATGTTATCCTGAGCAGTGATAATTTCTGATGCTTATTAGCTCTCTGATCTTAGCAAGTTATTTAATCATTCCAACTTTTTTCAAGTATAAATGGAATAGTAGTGTATACCAAATATAATTTTTTGTAGATTTAATTTAATAATGCACGCATATGCCAATATGGTGTCTAATACCTAATAAACAAACTCAATAAATTTAAATTCTGTTTTCTTTCTTTTATTTTCATTGAATTTATTGGTACTGTTTAGGTATACAGTACAGTTACATTCATCATTGGGATCTTGTACCTTTACATGACAGATCTTGGTACTCATTTTTCCCCATACCTTGCCCTCCCTTCACCCCCTCCAACCTCCCCTATTTATACAGACTTTGTTTCCCCTTTTTTCTTTTCTTGTATTTTTTCATTTCCCTTATTTCCTTTCCCCTACCCTTCCCACTTCCCCTACACTGTTCTCTCTTAAATGATCATATGCGATAATACATGATAATTACTGACAGTGCTCAAAAGGGAGAATTTTCTAGGTAATGGAGTAATGAGATAGGCTTTGCTGAGATGTGGTATTTAAGAAGAGAAAGATGGGCTCAGTATAAATATGTTTTTAATAGATCTTTGAAACAAGTGACATATTGACTTTCCTATCAGTCCAGCTTTGTAGAGGAAAAGGCAAGCACGGAAAGTGTAGTATAGAGACGAAAGTCCTCGACCCTAGAAAGAACCAAGTTTCTATCTGACTCTGTCAATTACTTGCTGTATGATCTCAAATAAGCTACATAAACTCTCTGAGCATCAGCTACTGACTTCAAAGGGATACTGTTAAAAAACAACAAAGCCTTATTTCCCCAAAAAATACGACCTAGGGGGCCAGAGATTTAGCTCAGTGGTTCTGCTGCTGGTCTTGCAAGCACAAGGACCCGAGTTCAATCCCCAGTACAAATAAACAAACAAACATACAAACAAACAAACAAATAAAAAATAAAACCTAGCTGAAAAATAGCCTTGAAAACTAGAGATCCAAAATGCCAGACCCAATCAGCCTATCCTTGCCTTACCTGTCACCACTTTTCTCTTGATTAGTAGCTACTCTGTAAGGAAGACCACCTCATAGGGAAGGAAATGAAAAGAATGCAAGTTTAAGAATTGATTTGCCTCCCTTCTGCTTCCCTGTAGGGTCTTTCCCAGAGTCCTAAATCTTTTTCTGTCTTCTTATGTTCCTAAGAAGAAAAACCACAATATTAGTAAAATGAGTTAAGTTAATGTGAACTTGCTTTGTATCCAGCTCAGCACTAATCTCATTTAGTTCTGAGACATCCTAAGAAGTCAATATTCATCTTGTTTAGCTAAATCTAAAATGCCGCCAATTAATTTGTGCAGCTCTACATTGAGCCCAGTTGTGCTCTTCATCATATTTTCTAAGTCCTATCTACTTTTCAAGTCTAGTCTGTTTGCCCCCCTCCCAATGAGGTGACACCAGTCCCTAATTATAATGACGGGTCACCTGGGCCCCCACATTCCCTATGCAAACACCGAGTGTTCACCATCCACTCTGTTCAGTATGGTGGGGCGTGCACAGCTCCAGTGCTCAGAGCCAACACAAACTTCCCTGGAATTGTGAGAGTGCTTTAGGCATGTTAGATGATTTTCCTCTAAAACCAGTATTGGATTTATTATAATTTATGAGAAGGAAAAGTGTGTTTTATTTGGTGAATATATCCTAATTTTAAAAAGTAATCAAATATTTGCATGTGCAGTTTCTTTTATCAAGTCTGAAGTTTTTCATAGCATACATTATACAGATGCCATGGAAAAAACTGTTAAAGGAAACAGCATTTTTTTTTCACAGTAAAGTCCCAAGAATGTTCACATGCAAATTGATTCTAAGTTCATGCTACTCTATTTGGGAGGCTGATTTCTTTGAAACTTAACAGAAACATTAAAATCTTTTTGGAAGACCATAGCTCTTAGTGAATCAGGCACTCTACAGCACTTAGATGATAAACTCATTTTTAATTTTTGTGTAGTTTCATGGTTGTGTTCTAATTTGCAATGCAGTCCTGAGTATGAGACATTAATAAGCTTTCACTGCTTTCACTTTGCAACTGAACTGAATCTCTATAAAACAAATGTTCTTACTCCTAAGATATGATTCTTTTTTGCAATTTGTGCATAGTCATAGAGCACCAAAATAGTCAGTCATCTATGAAAACTGCATTGAATGCAGAAATGTCTAATATTAAAAAAAAAAAAAAAAAAAAAAAAAACACTCTGGGCTGGGGATTTAGCTCAATGGTACTGTACCTGCCTTGCAAGCTCAAGGTCCTGAGTTTGATCCCCGGTACCAAAACAAAAACAAAAGCTTTGTGTGTATAGTTTTTCCAGGATCTTTACAATCAAACTTCTGGCTAGTGTGATAGTACCCTAGTCTTGGGTACACACAATATATACTCATGGATGTTTCCAACATAGTCTAAAATGTAGAGACTGAGAACCAAGAATAAACAAAGGTTTTTATGCATATAAACTCAAATATTTTAAAAATATTCTGTGAAGGACATATAATTTTTTATGCACTCACAAAACTGTAAGTCCTTGGCCTCAAAGTAAAAATTTCTTAATCCCAAACCTAACATTTTTGGTATAGCAAATCTCCAGTATCTTCCTTATTACATAAGTGCCAGGTAATTCAGAATGGAAATCTTCCCTTTATCATCAATTTTCATTATTTTTTGTGAAATTATGTTTAATTCACTCTTAACTCCCAAATACCACATGGTTCTCAATTTAACAGCATGGTATTATGCAAACTTTATAGAAAATCACAACAGAATACAAATGACTGATGTTTTGAAGTACCCTGGAAAGGTACAACAGAGAGAACTTTCTTTTACTCTCCGGTTAGGTTAAAAGTGCTCATAATTGCATGGCTGGATTGCTTTTTCTTTGGAATTATATATTAAGCTTTGATAATATGAAAATGTTATTTTTTGTTGCGAAATGATAAGAAAAAAATTGTTCGTCTTTCTTGCTTAAGTCTTCCAATAATTCTATATTTCCCTTGGGATAAAAGGTAAAGACTGTTGGGCAGTGTTTATGGACTAAATTGTGTCCTTTCAAAATGTGTATGTTATTCTATTCTCAATAGGACTGCATTTGGATATAGCACTTTTAGGAGTTTGTTATGGTTAAATGAGGTTGTAAGAGCAGGTTCCTAATCTTGTAGAATTTGGCCTGATAGTAATAAGAAGAGAGATCTTGGTGTCTGTCCATGTGCATGCACAGAATAAAGGACAAGTGGAGCTATAGTGAGAAGGCAGCCTTCAGCAATCCAGGAAAAGAGTCCTGTACTAGGAACATAATCAATGATATAGTACCTTGATCTTGGACTTAAAAGCCTGAAAATGGTGAGCAAACAAATGTTACTGTTTAAGCCAACTGATTTATAGTATTTTTTAATGGCAGTGAGGCTAATACAATTAAGGAATATTTAGAAAATAGCCACTTTTGGAGTCTTTCAAATTTCTTCTACTACTTTCTCCAAATTATCCAAACCCCACTTGAAGGTAGCTGGATTCATTCATCCTATTTCTTTTTTTTTTCCAGTTATTCCTCACCTATTGTAAAAGACACACCTGGAATAAATTTGCTTTAGAAGCTTTCCTTGACCATTCAAGGCAGAGGCTATCTATCCTGTCTCATTGCTCCCTTAGAACTTTGTACATGCTCAATGATAGCCACTTCTCCACAACTCTAGAATTATTGATTTAAATATTTGACACATTATACTGACCCTGAAGGCAGGAACCAAATTATATTGCTATATGAGTGCTTGGGACCTCCAGGGGAGTGTGGTTCAGTGGTTAAGGTCAGGACTTCCAAATTGGTGTCTGTATCTATCATCTTTCACCTTTGACCAATTACTTATTTTTCCTTAGTTTCTATAAATGGGGCAGATAAAAAGGTTAATTATGACTTGAAGGCTTGTTAAAATACAGATGGGTGGGCTGCACTAGAATGTTTGATTAAGTAGGGCTAGAGGGAGTGTCCTGGAGTTACATCTCCAGTATCTTTGGAAAGGTGATGATGATGTTATTGTGAGAATTACAGCACCTTGAGAATCGCAGCGAAGTGATTCAAGCATTCACTTAGCATTTATTATGTATATTTATGTGTCAGACTCTGAATAAGAGTTAGGCAATCAAGAGTGAATAACTGAAAGTTTATTTTCTGTGAAACCTTATAAACATCTGTTCAAAATAGATGTACAATGATAAACAGCAAAACCAACACAATTAGCTTCAGAACATGATCAAAATGAGAGAGGCAGGGTAGAATTTCTTGAGAGACTTTGATTAGATTTATATGAAGGTCTCTCTAAGAAGGTGACATTTGATTTACAATGTGAGGATGGGATGGAGTTTAATGCAGCGATAACATAAAAAAGAAGGGAAAACAAGTATAAAGGCTCAGAAGTGGGAAAAGACCTGTGTTTCTCAAGGAACACAAAGAAACCCTGTCTGGGTGATATATAAAAGGGATGAAATGAAATGAGATGAAATGAGGTGGGCAAAGCCAGATCCATTGACTTAAGTTGGTGAGTTGTTTACATTTTATCCAGAATATTACAGGTTTAAACAAGGACATCATCTACTTTATATCTAAACTGTATCTGGTTTGCTATGTGAGAGGTGGTTGAACAAGAACAAGAGATATCATCAGCTCTGCAAAATTCCAGGAAGAAACAGACATAGTGGGACTGGATGTGAAGAGCAAAGGGAAAACTGGGGAGAAAATTTGGAAGTAGAGCTGAGAGAACTTGGTGATATGCCAGAGGTTGTTATTAGGGCATTAGTGGCCTCAACAAAGATTCAGTTATCAAAAAAAGAAGTTTAAATAAATGAACTATCTTACATTATTCTCGGTAAGTCTAAATATTGTGTTTAAAATATTTTAAAAATATTATGGTTGTTATAGATTTAAGATGTATTTTTGAGATTGGAAGCTTCTGATACCAGCTGCCAAGATATTTCTTGTACCATATCTGAGGAAATGAGTACATATAACAAGGGCATTGATGAGCTTATCAGAGGAGCTTCTGATGGTACAAATACAGAAAAGCACACATCTATCCTGAATTCTTAACTGTTCAGTAAATAAAAAGTCTAAGAGTAAGGCCAGTGGATCACCTGGAAGAGACAGGAGGCTGAGCAGTGACATGGGCTTTTTATCCATATTTTTTTTTATCTCCTCTCAATTACACCTGTCTCTAGCCCTTTCAAAATATTTTTTTTTGTGATTAAAAAAAAAATAGTCAAGGGCCAGGTGTCTAGCTCAGGGGTTCTGTTGCCTGTCTCACAAGTGCAAGCTCCTGAGTTCAATCCCAGGTACAAAAAAAAAAAATGAGTAGTACCCTAACTGTACAATAGAAGAAGCTAATTTCAATGCACTTTGGTACATGTATGCAATAGGATACTATTGAAACACAATGCTATTTAATATTTAACCTAGTGCATTTTTCTTCTTGGTTTGTTCTGCTCTTTTAGAATTCCTATTACTACTGAGACTTCAAGGTGAGTTTATTGCCCTGGAATGGACACAAAGCAAGAAATCACTGCTTTGAGTTTCAAACAACTTGACTTTAATTTCAGTAGCTAGACTTTCAATTCAGATAGAATTTTGTATAGTAGGTACCAATGACAAAGACTGGCCTGTAGAGAAAATCAGAATAACTAAGAAGAGTCCAAGGTAATATACAGTCCCCAGGAGTGGGTCCTAGCATGACTTACAAACAGATGATACCAGCTGGCTCTGATACCAAAGATACTAGTATAGAACAATCAGGCTCAGCTGTACACCAAGAGTATTGCAGATCCTAAAATGCATCATAAGGCCCAAGTGCCATCATTACAAAGATACACTATGTTGGAAGGGAGAATCAAACAAGGGAGTTACTCTGAAGTGTTTTGTTTTAAATGGGAGGCTGGTGAAAATTTCATTTAAAATTTATTCCTCAGTAACAATGAGAGTACAACAATAAAAAGTGTTTACATTGAACATTAAGATATCATACTACAGCAATACATGCATAACAATGTTTATAGTAGCACAATTGATAATAGTTAAATCCTGAAAACTTCCTGATTCCCATCAACATATGATTGAATAAGGAAAATGTGTTATCTATGTATAAGGCAGTACTGATTGACTATAAAGGAGGATAAATTCAACACATTTGAAGGAAAATGGATGCACTTGGAAAATATAAGTATGAGTTGAAAAAAATAAGACACACAAACTTAAATATCATATGGTATTTCCCATTTAAGTATGGTAAAGTACAAACAAAGAACATGTAAAGGATAATAGAAGGAAACAAAGCGATAGATCTCTTGCAAATGGAAAAAGGTCCAGGAGACCCAGGTTGAAAGGCGAGGGAAAGGGGAAATGTAAGTAAGAAGAATGAAGATAGTGGGGAGAAAGGAACCCTTCTCCATTGTTGGTGGGAGTGCAGACTGCTGCAACCACTATGGAAATCAATATGGAGATACCTCAAAGAGCTTTGACTAGAGGTTCCATTTGACCAAGCCATCCCTCTGCTGGGTATCTTTCCAAAAGAATTTAAAGAATCATATCACAGAGTGATATGCCCATCAGTTGCCCATCAGTTGGAAACTGAATAAAGAAGATGTGGTTTTTCTATAAAATGGAATACTACTCAGCCATAAAGATTGAGAAATTAGAGTCATTCATAGGAAAATGGATACATTTTGCGGCTATACTCCTAAGTGAAATAAATAAGTCACACGTGTAAATATTGAATAGTTTCTCTGGTGTGAAAAACTATAAAAGTACACAAGATCCCAATAAGATAATTAACAATGTAAAATAGGAAAAAAAGGGCTAAAGGTGTAGGGAAAGTGGGAAGGGTAGGGGAAAGGGAATAAGGGAAAAGAAAAAAATATGAGAAAAGGAAAAAATGGAAATAAAGTGCTTTTAAATGGGAAGGGGAAGAGGGGGTGAAGGAAGGGCAGGGACAAGGGGAAAAAAATGAGAACCAAGACCTGTCATGTAAAGGTACGGGATCCCAGTAATAAATGCAACTGTACTGTGTACCTAAAATGTATCAATAAACTCAATAAAAAGAAAAAAAAAGAATTAAGTTATTTCTTGTATAGGGAACTAACAGTTCCAATGAACGTAAATATTATATCCCATCAAAATTAATTCAATAATAGGAGGAATAAAAAGTTGGCAAAGGGAATTAAGAGACTAAGGGAGGCAGGTGCAAGGAAGATTAGGGAAAAAAACAACAACAACAACAGCAACAACAAAAAGCCCCAAGGTTTACCATGTATCCTGTGTCTACTACCCAAAATCCATATAAACTTTATGCACTGCAAACAAGTACTAATGAAATAAAATGATAATAAAAAGAAGAGAGATATAAAGAAAAATAAGTCTGCTTGATATTTGAGTAATTTTATATTTTGTACACCTTTATAAATTTTAATATATTATACAATCATTAAGTCTCTCAAAACTCTACTCCTAACAACATTTGGGAATATTCTCGTGTGTTATTTAGAAACTGAAATACCTCTTCATCCTCAAGCGATCACAGAGATGATTTCTGTTGTCATAGGCTTTATAGCATTTGTGCTTGATTTCTTTGGCTCAAAATAAATTCTGAGGAATTCACTTGTGTTGCTGTTTTTAGACTATATTATTATTTAAGATTGTAGCTTGTATTCAGTTATATAAAGATAGCATAGTTTATTCATCTATCAACAGATATTTAATTTGCTTTTTGCTTAAGTTCATATTTAATTCGTTTCTCTAGGGATTGCAATGTGAAATCTTAAATTGTAAGTCTTCTTAGATTAATATTGAAATTTATTATATTTCTCTTTTCAAAACTTGTGTTTTACAAATACAAAATGATTGTATAATTCCATTTTCCTTATTCTTTTTTGCTATATACTTTATACATTATAGATACATAATGCAATGGTATTTATCAATCATTTTTCTTTTAAAGGAAATTTAAAAAAATGATAATCTCTCTTATTTAGCCACAAATTATTTTTTCTGAATTTTTCTTTCCTTTCTGTAGATCAGTTCCCAACTCTATCATATTTTTTCAGGCTGAAGAAATTATTTTAGCATACATTATGATACAGATGGCAAAGCATTTTCTCAGCTTTCATTTATCTGAAAAGGTCTTTAATATTATTCTTATTTTTAATTTCATTGGACATAAAATTCTATATAGATAATGCCTCTGTTTCTCTTTCTATACTGATTCTAATTCTTGGAAGATATCAATCTTTTGACTTATTTCTAACAAGGAATAAATTGTAACCATTTTTTATTGTAATATGCCATTTTCCTCTGGGGGCTTTCAAGATTTTTTCTTTATTTTTAGATTTTTATCAGAATGACTGTGAGGACTACGCATTGGTATTTTTTTTTCAGCAAATTTGTAGATGTTGTTATCACAGTATTCTTAAAATATGCTTTCTTTTCATTTTCCCTATCTTCTTTTTATGGGACTCCAATTATATCTATTTTAAACTTCTTAATATTTTCCCAAAGGTTAGTGAGGCACATATTTTCCTGTGCTATTTCTCCATTTTTTAGGGAGAGCAGTTAATTTATTTGCATCTATCTTAAACTATTTTTACTCTTTCTACTGCCATTTCCAGTTTCAGGTGTCTTTGTTCTCACAAAGTCCTATAACAAAATGCTTCAGATTCAGAAGTTTATAAGCAACAGCAATTTGTTGCTCACAATTTTAGAAGCTAGGCAGTTGAAGGTCCACATAAAAGAAGACCTGTTTCTTATAGATGGTGTCTTTTAGTTCTGTCCTCATGGTGGAAGGGTCCAATGTACTCTTCCAGCCTCTTTTGTAAGGATGTCAACCCCATTCATGAAAGTGTCTCTCTACTGACCTAATTACTTCGCCTATTAATGCCATTGTAGTTGGAATTATATATGAACATATGAATTTTTGTAAGATACAAATATTTAGACTATGGTAGCAATTTTGAGAGTTAGCAATTTTTCAAAAATAATTTCCATTTACCAGATGAACTTTCTTATCAGGTCATTTATTAAAACAATAGTTTTGTTTAAATCATTCAACCTATATGATAGCTGTTTTAAAAAATAATGTGTGCTAATTCTAAAATCTGCTGTATTTGGGGATTTTAAAAATTTTGAAAACTTTTCTTGCTTATAGATCATATTTCCATTCATCTCTTTGTGAAAATTTTGTTTATGAAACTTATGCTGGTCATTGTGCTTAGTATATTCCATAGTAGTATATGTTGCTGTCCTTAAAAGAGCCTTAAATTTTGCTCTAGCAGACTATAGATTACTGAATGTCTTTTTCATCTTATTAGATTTCCTTTTTTTTAAAAGATTTTTTGAGAGTCTCACTATGTAATCTAGGCTGGTCTTAAACTCACTATATAGCCTTGGACTCATAACAATCCTCCTGAGTCAGCCTCCTGAGTGCTGAGATTACAGTTGTGCACTACCCTGTCCATTGTATTTTGTTTCTATTTAGTTCTTTTATGAACAGGTCTGTAGGATGTTTAAGATACACTTTTTACTCTTCAGGTATGACCTTTCTTGTTTTTTAGCTCTATGGTTGGGTATTAATAGTATTTTCTCACCCTGTCCGTGCCAGTATTTTAGTTTCCTAAAATAACTCTGTGCTGCTATTCACTTTTAACCATCACTCTCCATAAGCCTTTGTTAATCTCACCCTGTGTGTAGCCAAGATGCAGTTTAGCTGTTGACAATCTGTAGTACTACCTCCCTTCACATCTTTGAAACACTATTGTCTCCAAATGTAAAACTATCTCCTCTCTAGTGATTGTTCTACAAATCTGCATGCTGATCTTTGTCTCCTCATCTCAGTGGAACCACTGGACATTCTTGGATTCTTTTTCTTTATGTTGCAATTAGAAGGAAATTGCACCTGTCCAGGCAAAGAGAAATGGGGATTCTGAGGCTTATCTTCTGTTTCCCTTCAGGGATTGTAGTACTTTTCTATTGTATTACTGTCTATTACCAATGCTTGACAACAGTAATCTCATGTATTTTATACATTTTTGTTTATTTATGGCATGAAAGGTTAGGAAGTAAAGCCTGTTACCAATTAACCCATTATGGCAAGAAAGGGGGCTCCTGCAAGTCATTAGTGTCTTTGGAGAAAGGAACATACGTAGTATTTATTAAAAGCTCACTTCATGTACCACTTTGTCTCTGCTGAGCCTCGAGATGGATGATAAGCAATTCAATGTTGAAAACGTGTCTATAGTGCCTAGCTTGTCCTTAAAAAGATTTGTGAATGACTGCCTTTTTTCCTAGTTGATAATATTTTCTTCAATTTTAGATACTTTATTAATTCTACATTACATGAGTATCTCCACTCTGTGTAAGAGAAGTTATTCAGATGTGCAATCCAGGCTTAAGTCAGAATATGGCTACTATGTGTTGCCACCTATCACAGTAAAAACTTATTTTATTTTGCACATTGTGACTAAGGAAAGAAATGGAAAAAAAAGAAATGTTTTACACTTTTGAAACTGCTGGCTTATACCTTTTAATTCTGTTCTTCTTCCTTCTTATTCTTATATGTATTTAAAATGAGTCACTTAAACATATTGACAGAATTTGCTACATTTCTTTTCCCTTAAATACTTCATTGTTTTTTTACCACTAAATGAAGAATATAGTTAAAGTTCTTTAAAAAGATTTAAAACAGCTCTCTGTCTACTGTAATATGTTCTTTTTTCTGACAATTCATTTGAAGGATATCCATCCATTCAAGCCTCCATGTCAGACTAGATGAACAATGCCTGAAAAAAGAAAAATGTCTGTTCTTAAAAAATAGCAAATCAAATATTTTTGACCATGCAGATCATGGCATAATGCAATATGCCTACTCATTGTAAGTGCTATTTGTCTCTTCCTTCTATAAATTTATAAATAATTTTGCTCTTTTGAATCTATCCTTTATTGTTTTGTATTATAATAGTTTACATATTTGCTCATATGTCTTTGGGCATGAGGTTCACTAAAAAACAAAAGCTATGTATTACTAGTCTTTGTTGTTATGGTGTGTAAGCATTCTCCCATTTTAATGTAGTTCTTTGGCTTCTGTTTTCTTAGCATACTAGCCAGGCTAGTATTTCCCTTACTTTCCTAGAAGAATCACCCCGGAGCCTGTCAGCTGACAAGACAGCAAACCTTTCTGTCCTGAAATGCTGCTGGAAAAATCAATTCATGGTACATGGATTCAGTGCTGCACCACTGATCATTCAGCATCACGATGCATGCTCTCCAACATGCATTTACACAGCTTCTCTTCTTGCTCATACCAAGTTTTAAATGGTGCTTGAAATTTCTTATTTTCTAAGATATAATAGAGAGTTTACTGACCATGGAATCAAACGAACCTGGATTTTATTCTTGACTGCATTGCTTGCAAGCTGTGTAACCTCTCTGGACTATAGATTCTTCACTTGTAAAATTCAAATAATAAGCATTATCCATTTGTAACCCACCGATGGAGACCTTATAGGACTTATAAATTAAACTAGGAAACCTTAACAAGTGTACAGTGTTGGTAATTCTTCAAAAAAAACTAGTCACTTCACTGTCAGGGAACCAAGAAATCATGGCTTCTATTTCATTAGAGTTAACTTGTCAAATAATCTTAAATTTTTCATTTCATCTCTTTTTGGGGAGAGAGCTTTCCTCATCTTTCATACTATTTCTTTACTAGCAGCTAGAGCCAGTGAACTATCCTCCACTGCCAAGTCACTGAGTGCATGAGTTATCTATGACAATACAGCAATGGCAGTTTCTTTAAAAAATGAATGTTTTGCAGAAGTTTAATTTAGTGAAAATCTGCAATAGATCTCATTTAAAATTCACTTTAAAATTACTGTTTTAGTTATGCCATTTTAAATATGGACCATAGGCCCCACAGCCAGAAAGAACTGAATAGAAATCTCATTTTTTCCACTTACTAAATGCATAACATTGCTCAAGATGTATATTCTTATGAATCTCACTTTTCTAACTCATTAAGTGGGAATAATAGCGTCACCTTTTAGGCGTTTGTCAAGATAAAATGAGATAGCTCATGTGAAAATGTTCACCTTTGGCTTTCATCAAATATTAACTTCCCTTTCACTTTTCCATTCTGGCTTTGATATATGCTGCTTAATAATGATTTTAAAATTTTGCTGAATTTTTAGAAGTCAATTTATTCAACCTTATGACAAAAAAAGTGCTCCTTGTATTTTGGCTATTTGCATTCATTTAATAATCCATAGAATTTCAGAATTTCACTTCCATTTTGTAGTTTTGACATGAAAACATACATGTGATCACCCTATATTAGTGGAATAGTTTCCAAACACTTGGCATTTTGTTATTATTATTGAAAAGAACAGCTTCCTTGGCAGAATTGTAGTGCTTAGATTGATTTGAAAATTCAATTCACTCACAAACTTGGGATAAACCGTGTCATATCTGGATCTTCATTTGTGTATCAGGATAACACTGTACGATATGCAAGACAAGAGGATCAAAGTGTATGATTCAGTAATGGGAGAAAATCCCTTGTCTCTCACTTTTGTGTCTTTATTTGAAGTATAACATAACAAATACCTTGGTTAAATGTAGATGTGAGATTATTGCATGGCTGTCTTTGGGGTTCTAAAAGACCAAAATTTAACCATTCTTAACCATTATGGAAATTAATTTTAATACAGAATATTGTAATACATAAGACATGCTTCATGATGAAACAAGGGAAAAGGTCTTACCTTTCTCTGGGACTGAGACACAGTTTGGTGCAAATGTTGAGCTGCTGAGATGACCTGTGCTTTTCTGGCAAAAGGGATAGGAAATGGGAGGAACTGCAGCTATGTTAGGCAGGGAAATAACCTCTTATGAAACAGTAGTTCTAATAACCTCAACTAATGTAAACGTTATATGTCATAAACATGAGCTCAGAATAAAAATGGCAAGATGAATGCCAACTTCATGTGCTGTAAACATGTACTCATAAAACGAAATAGTTAAAAAATTAAAGGCAGACAGTAGAAAGAAAGGAAAAGGAAAGGAAGAAGGAAGAAAAGAAAGAAAGGAAGTTCCATCTGAGTTCATAAGGATTGCTGTAAATCGTTCTTTGTTTTGTTTCCCTACCCCATCTGTTAAACCTCACAAAGTGTTAAATGCTGGTCTTTCCCATTTTGTCAGCGACTAAAGGGAAGGGCATGTTGTATGCTTAGAACAATATTTTAAAAAGAAATTGTTCTATCATCTCTCCTGAGATTGGAGTAGTTCCTGTAGCCTTGGTAACCAGTAAGCACAGTTGTGTTTATCAGAGCAGTGCAGTCTTAGTTGTTACTGCAGCAAAATTGGTAAATGGTGGCCGCTGAAGAAGGGGAGAGAAGCTGGATCAGGAGAACATGGAAAACTGTGCTGGAGTCATGACTGCAAAAACATAGACAATCCTGTGGATATACGTAAGGGTCTAATGTCCAGCAACAATAGCAGTGGATCCTCTTAATTATGGAGCACATATTACATACTACCTAAATACATATCAGACAGACTGTGTTGAATTGACATTTTAACACCTGTAGAAAGGATTCAGGAAAAATTCAACTATGGAAAATTTTTTATTAATCTTGGAGCTGAAGTATTTTAAGCAAAGTTATAAAGATCTGTAAACCTTTTCCACTAGGAAAAAGAATTGATTTTCCAGACACAAGATTTCTTGAATAAAACGTTAGAGGGGAGGAAAAAAACAAAAACAAAAACAAAAACAAAAAACAGAAGAAAACCTAATGACAAGATTTTATTTTATTTTTTCTGGCAACATAGAAAAGATTCCAGAGCACTTCATTGAGAAGGTCATAGAAGACAGTTTGTAGTACTATTTTGTATAAAGGAAAAGTACATGCTTAAAGCATTTGATCTACATAATTAACATCACCTAAAAAAGCAAAATTTGTTCATTATTTCTTCCTTACACAATATTTTCTAATCTCTGTGGTGATATTTCTCCAGTAAGTATTTACTGATTTATTTGACAAATAATGGTTATATTCTTCTCTTTCCAATGAAGCTCCAAGTAAAATTTTTTGTTAGAATTCATGTACACTCTAATATATAAGGAAGTTAATCACATTTTTACTTCTAGAATTTCACATTATGCCTGTAGAGAATTGCAAAGATGACTGAAAGCCCTATATTGTTCCTTAAGAAAACATTCTGTTAAGTTAAATTTTTTATTTGCATTGGCTCTTTTCTAGGTGCAGAATCTCCAAGGCTAAATAAATACCCAGAGTAGCATCCAACATTACCTTTGTCAGTTATCTTAGATATCATCTTGTCTGATCTTAGATTATTTTGCATTGTCTCTAATCTTTCTTTTGTTTAAATATTCTACTTATTTCTATAAGGAGTACATTCCATATAAGGCATATCTAGCATTCATAGGTCTCAAAGTATTATGAACTTCAACAAGGTTTAAACTACTAATTTCCAAGTTACCCTCAGGGAAAGCCTTGAAAAATTTTTACTACCTGTTAACAAATTTAAGAGATTCAATCATCTCCAAAGAACTACTGTCAACCTCTACCCTTTGTTGTGGAAAACTGATCCCAGTGAATTCTAAGATCTCTGCCAATTTATAAGGTCTTTGGTTATTTGAAGTCTGCTGTCTGTGGACATGCCTAGACTTTGATATCACCAGAGCTCTATTCTGATTATGTGAGAGGATCAACCAAATTGGAAAGAAACTTATGGGTGACTGGGAAGTCCAGAGTTCATCTTTCTTTTTTCCTCTTCTCTTCTCTTCTCTTCTCTTCTCTTCTCTTCTCTTCTCTTCTCTTCTCTTCTCTTCTC